>NC_050601.1:5606439-5626439 GCF_013368585.1 Megalops cyprinoides | reverse complement strand
ATTGAATAACAGCACTTTGGCTAAGTACTGATGCTGAAACAGAGATGTAAGAGATTATATGTTCAAGGCCTGCGTGAAGGATTTAGAATGGCTTAATTGGACATTAACACAGCGTGTTCACGTGGCAGACCCCCTTATCTAAGACTGGTCACAGTTTAGCACTGACATTACAAGTAGATGTTTTCTGAAACAGTCAAGATTAAGTACTTTGCTTCTGGTAACCAGACAAATGACCTATCTGCTACCCCACACCGTCTGTACAGTGGCACTCTTTAGATGGTATACAGTTATTAACACAGGAGTCGTATTCCTTTATCCCTCGCAGCTGTGTGCAAAGCCATGTGTGACTCTGTGTTTATTCAGAAAAATGTGTTTGTAAGTGCAGTGCAAGGCAATCTAACACTGCCCCAGGAGTGATACCCCCCATAGGTTCTATGACTCTGTTGGAATGACTAACGATCTCAAAATAGAAAGGAGAGCCAAAACTGGTTCAATTAAGGCAGTAATTACTGAAATCTAGTGCTTAAAGATGAAGTCTGGTGGAAGAAAATAAAAATTAGGCATATGTGTCCAGTTCTGGTGTGCACAGTTGAGCTGAATGCTGTATGCCTCTGACCCCCCCCTCTTCCAACCCATGAATGCAGGCAGCCTTATGACCAGCCAAAGCTTTTGATCTGAGTGAAAGAGAAAACCCTGTCGGAAAAAAAAAACAACTTCCTTTTCCTGCAGATACTACTCCTATCACTGGGACAGCAGAACATTTACATTTACATTTACAGAACCATGGAGAAACGCTCTTGCAGGCATATCATTGCGCGGTATGGGCATGGCAGCAGCTTGATATTTTGTCATTCTGGTGTGCAATGACACACATGATGTGGAAGTGTGCTTCGGAGTCTAAGGCTGTGTCGGGGCTCGACTCGGCGCAATGTTTGCCATTGATGCATTGATGTTCATGTCATGTTATGTTCTCACGTGTCCAGTTTGTGCAACTTTTCACGCCACTTCGTTTGAGGCACCATGTAAGTCACTCCGGGTGAGATTGTCTGCTAAACGACAATCATGCAGTGTGATGTAATGCAGTGATTGTGAATATTCATAGATTTTTTTTGCTATGTGGATTTTTTTTTTTGGCATCTTGGCACCTTCAGGTGATCAGAGAGCTACACACAGAAAATCATGTTTTTGAAACAGCATTCTGTTTGCGTGTAGTATTTGAGGTGTATCATGAAACATAACTTTTAGATCTGTAACCAAACCTCCCTTTTATGTGCCAGGGCAGAGAGGAAATCTGTTGGATTGGGGCGCTCCAAGACTTGGGTGTGGTATATGATTTTGAATCCTGAATACTGTATTAGTTTTAGTACTCCGGTATAGGGCTAATTCAAGAAAATCCGAGAGTAGTGTAACTACTGGGAGACATGAACTTGGGTCACCAGTGTCTGCTCCACTTACACAGCCTCGAGCATCCACAGTATTTAAGAGGTCGGATGCACACAGCCACCCATACGTGTCAGCACTGTACATTATAACCTTTGCCGCTGAACCGATTGGCTACTCTCCACCCGTGGCACCCATTCTCGGTTGGCTGTGTCGGGGCTTGATTGACAGCCACGGGGAAGATCCTGTCAGATCACATGACGCAGCAGAACTCGCTGCGTACAGGAGGCTTCGAGAGCACAGGAAATCGGCAGGCGGTAAAACGGCAGCCAAGCGGCTAAATACGCCGGTATTGATTGTAATGTATATATGGATCTATAGACGTATCCGGATCGGAAGGAGCGTCCTGATGACCTGTGTTGAATCTCTGCAGGGGAAAGGCAGGATGGGGAGAGAGGAAAAAATAAAGAGACTGCAGATTTTTGCTAGCGACTCCATCACTGCCTCCCCTGTGCCGCTGCTGGCCTACTTACACCACAGAGAGGTTAGCAACAGTTTACAGCTCAGAAAGTCTCTCCACCTCTTCCCGTCCTCCTCCGTCCTCTCCTCTTAGGAAATAAGGTCATTTTGTTTTCCTCTGGGTTCAAACTTGCAAAGTAACAAATGACTCTGACAGCGTGGTCTGTTTCTGTCCGATTTGGCAGCTGGCAGAAGGAAAATATAAAGATGTGCATTGATGCCTTGCCCCCAGCCCCTCCTCTTTCAGGCTCACTCTTACTCAGACGGGTGTGTCCTGTCCTGCCAGTCCCCCTTTTCTCCTCTCCTCACCTTCTTCCACCCGTTCCTCTCTCTTCAGAGAACAGGCTAGCTTTCTGTCCTCCAACACTCCATTAACACCCAACCTCCGTAAAGCCTGGCTCTCTACTTCTTCTCACTCTCTCCACATCTTGCTCACTTTGCCGCTCCCTTCTCTCCACCTCTCCATAATGCATTGTGCTGCATGGCTCTCTGACCCTGCCTGAGGTCCTGAAATAGTTGAGTCCACAGCCATGCCTGGCGAGAGCGAGAACCAATGAGCTGATTGGTGCTGGTAGACAGAACTGCCGCCATGCTCATGCGGACGGAAGGGTACCCTGTCTGTCATCAGGCAGAAAAAGATCAGCCCTGTGTGTTCACTCAGGCTGGGTCTGTGCTCTTCTCCTTCTCTCTCTCTCTCTCTCTCTCCTCCATGTCTTTCACCCTTCAACAGAGTGCAAGTCTGTTTTTGTATATGAGAGAGAGAGGGAGAGAGGGGGAGCAGGAAAGAGTAGTGTGTGCATGTGCTGGAAGGCTTGGTCAAAGTGCCTACTCCTTGTCAAAATGGGTTCCATTAAGTGAGGCCAGTACTTTAGCCACGCCCCCTGTCTGTCATCAGGCAGCATATCAGTTTCTGTGTGCTTAGTCTAACTGCCTAAAAGGTTGAGAGTGGGATGGAAAGGAGCAGCCAGAGACAGGGTAAATAGAGGCCTTTTCTGGCTGTGCTACTCTGTGTGAGAGAGTATGAGTACGATATATTTACATAAAGACGGAGAGTGAGGGAGATATTTAAAGGGAGAAAGACTGAGGGAGAGTGGGCAAGATATATTTACACAGAGAGAGTCGAAGCCCTGTCTGTCCCTGCCGTGTGCTGTGCTACCCTACTTGTGAGCTGTTAATAATTTCAGCTGTTTAAAAATGCATTGCGCTCACAGCAGCCCAGATCCTGCCTGCGTTCACCGCACCAGCGCTGAGGCAATCTTCCTCCACCATCCCGTCACGGCTGTTTCTCCGCCACCATCACCCTACCGTGGATCTCTCCTTCCTCCACCCTGACACTGCCTTCTCTCCCTCCTCCATCCTGAATCACCCTTCTCTTCCACCTCCACCATGACATGTCCCTGTCTCCTCCACCCTTACAATTCCCTCTCTTCCTCCTCCACCCAGCCACATCTCTGTCCCTCTTCCACTTTTGTCAAATCGGCCCATCTCTTTCTACTGAACCCTTCACGGATACACCCTGTAATACCCTTCTCTTGCTCCTCCACCCTGACACGCCCCTCTCTACCCTCTCCACCCTACAACACCTCTCTCTCCCCTCCACCCTACAATGCCTGAAACCACTTTTCAAAGGTTTGAGTGCCCGCCTCTCTCAATCAACTGGAGGACACAGTGGGTTTCACTGGCAGCAGTCTTACTTAGATCTTGTACTTGAAATCACACTCTCACTCTGATCTATAGGTTTTAGCCATGGTTTAGGTAGTACTCACCTATGTGCACTGTGTGACACTCTGACATGCAGAAACACAAACTCCACAGAGAGCCCCACAAATCAAGAGAGAACTTGAGAGCTCAGTGTGGTATACAGATGCTCACACAGACATTAGACACAGGCTGGGAAGCACAGACAGACACGGAGGGCTCTCGCACGCAAATGGAGGGAGATCAGCCCGCTCTCTGTGATTGGCCCACTGTGATCAGCCTGCTCTTCGTCATTGGCCCACTCTGTGATCAGCCCACTACAAGTATTGGTCTCCAGTCGTTAATGCAGACTACTGAATGGCATGCTGCTTCCCTGTGGCATACCCACCTTCCTGTGATAAACACCTGCTGTAACTAGATCAAGCTTTTATGAACTTTTTTTTTTTTTTTTGCTTTACAATGAGAACTTAATTCTTTATGTTGGGGCTGGACATAGTTCTCTCTACACAGCGCAATTTAGGCCACTGCAGAGTTTAACTGAAGTGCGGGTACATGCGCACGTGCACGCACACGCACGCACGCACGCATTCACACACACTCCCACAGTGAAAAGCAAAGCTGCCAGATGTGAGGATTAGGCTGGGAGGACAGGCGGACTCTGACGTGTTTCTTACACTGACTCAGTGAGCCCCCCGGCAGCCAGCTGTGGGCCCTGCAGCATGTCCCATGAACACATCCAGCTGCGTGGCTCCAACCATCCAACGACGACATCACCTGCAGTGTCAGACATTAAAGAAAACCTACTTAAGGCCCACAGTCTTGAGTGAATTTAGGTCAAAAAGTATGCAGGCATATTTACAGTACCTCAGGATGCTCTCAGCAGAAACAAGAGCCACCCCCACCCCACCACACTCACGCTCCTGGGACTGAGGATTTGAGAGGAAGAGCATGAAGAAGCACTGAACTGGGATACAGACTGCGTTGCGTCCATCGCTGCATGGCTGGTCTGGCAGGAACGCATCCCGTTCGGGGGTCAGGCCGCAGACAGTTAAACAGATGAAGGTTTAATAATGAGTACAGCAGCCAATGTGCATTCAGACGATGAATTATTCAACTTTATGAATCATTGAGTCAGGAATTCGTTTTAAGCCACGCTTACGTCAGGGGTAAAGTATAAAACTCTGCATTTCAGAGTCCTAGATGCATACTGGAGCACACCTGTGCTCACACACATACATACATACATACATACTCTCGGCCATACTGAAACACACCAGTGTGCTCTCTCCCTCTCTCTCTCTCTCTCTCTCTCTCTCTCTCTCACTCACTCTCACACACACACTCAGCCACATACTGGAACACACCAATACTCTCTCTCTCTCACACACACACACACACACACACACACACACACACACACACACAAACAAGCACACAAAAACAAATACTCAAATACACAGATACACATAAACATACAGCTACACACACACATGCACACGCAGCAGCGGTGTTCTCCAGAGACAGGGCTGAGTGACTATAAATACCTCACTGTGAGCAAGGGTCTGTCGAAGAGAAAAATGTCCTCTTTCCTCCAGACATCCCTAAAGAAACGCAGCTCTTATCTCTGAAGACGAAAGGCCTTCCTCATCACCAGCAAATGTTCCTCTGGTTCACTCTGGTTTTACTGGACGGGAGGAGAGCTGGCCAGACTTATCCTGTAACACTGGATTGCTCATGAACATTTCTCACTGACCAGAGAGAGGAAAGGAGATATGAGTAGCCAATGAGAATTCATGCGGGCCTGCTGTTTGATAGTGTTCCAGAGTGTGTCTGCGTGTTCAGTGCTGTTACATGGGACAAATTACAAAGCTTGCCTTTTTTTAATAAAAAAAATATTCACATTAATAATTGATGTTAAATACCTTTTAAGAACTTGGTTGTAAGATCAGAACCGTAAACAGGTCGTGCCAAACAAGGCTCCATTGCTCAGGATACGGGTAATGGCGATCATGACTCACTGCATCAACGCCCCTCTATTCAGCAGGCAAAATCCCAGTAAGTCAAATGGGCTGACTCCCGAAACTCTCAGGGTTAGGTTTACAAACGGCTCTTCTTGCTGGCTGGATTCTCTTTAAGATTTCTGAACAGTGGTTTCTGAAGTAGTGTTTCCTTACACGTGTAGGTACATGGCTTTATGTCAGTCAAAGCAGAAAGTACCGTAAAACTATGAACCCCATAGCATGAAACATGCTTTGGCCCTTTTTGGGACGCACGGTTATTTCATTCATTTCCACTGTTTGCATGCCTGCACCACTGTCCTGCTTATACCCACTCAGTCTCTAATGCTGTAGCTCCGAGGCCTGCAGAAGGGTCAGCAGGACTGAACAGCCTATCCGTGACACACTGCTGAGTTTAGTCATTCACAAGCTCTGCCCCTCAAAGATGACCAGGCACCGCAATGAAAACACCCCAGTACAAGTCGCCGCACCTTGTGTAATGGAAGTTCATCCCGCCTGTCTGTGCGTGCTTCAGCCTATAGGTGGCAGCGCTGGGACAAAAAGCACAACATTTCCCCTTGATCGTTCGCGACTCTCGCGTCCACTGCTGGGCAAATATACCTGTCGTTTTCTCAGAGGTTCCCGGCAGCTGCAGCTGTGAGGATGGTTATAGGGGGTGGTGTGTACAGTGGAGCGAGCGGTGTGTGTGTGTGTAGCGTTTGTCAGCGAGGTGCTCCCGGACCGTCGCGTGACATTTCACGAAGCCGCTCTGCACCTTGCACTCTCTCTCTCTCCGAGCTGGCTGTCTGTGGCTGAGGGTCTCTGTGCAATCCTTCGCCTACACCGTAATCCTCACAATACTACAGAGGCTGAGGAGAACGATACCCGGTTTATCCACGTGATGATTTAAGCATTTTGGGTGAAAATTCTGCTAGCCTGCACGGCATGGCGCATATATATCTTCCCTCCCCTTCTCCTTATACCCTTTCCCCCTTGAAGCTCTGTGGCGGGGATCTACAGTAAGAGACCCAGCATGCCTGCATGTGCGTATCTGTGCATGTGCATGTGCATGTGCATGCGCATGCGCGTGTGTGTATATGTATTCTCAGTCACTTTACCTCACATCCTCCTCCCTCTTTCTCCCTCTCCCTCTCTCTCTCTGTACTGTACTCGGAAGCTCTCTCTCCGTTCCCGCACTCCGTATAGGAAGTGATGTAGGCCGTACACACTGCTGAATCATTGGCTTCCATTATGATTTAACCACTTCACACACTCTCTCTCTCTCTCTTTCACTCTCTTCTCCTTCCTCTCTCTCTCTCCCTTTCCTTTACCCCTCCCCCTCCTCTCCTCTCATTTTCTCTCCCTCTCCCTCCCCCCTCCCCCCCTCCATTTGGCTCCCTTGCTGTGCCCCCCCTCTGCGTGAGATTAGTCAGATGTGGTTTAATAAGTGACGAGCGGATGGGGTTTGTGTTTGAAAGGGAAGCGCTTCGATTTCCTGCAGGGGTTTCTTGTGGATCCTCCCAGAATGACAGCGATGCACATCAGGGTTTCATCGCTGGGAGGCTGGGTACACAGCGAGACCACAGGGGCTGGCCCGCTACCTCTCTCTCCTCACACATACACGCATACACATATATACATGCATGTCTCACACGCATGGCATTATACAATCATGCTGTCACTCACATATGAATATTGATATTGACTGTAGCACAAATATTCACAAGCCCTCATACTCTCTTTCCCATACACACAAACATGTACCCATTCACACACACACACACACACACACACAAAACACCGTAACTTTTGTCATTTCAGTTAACATTGCTATCAAGATAAATAAATGGAAATAAATCCAGACAGATAAAATGTTTTCTGATTGAAAGCATCTGAAGGACATTTACAGTAAATGCAAATGCAAAGACCAGCCCTGCCTATTGCCAGCTGTGTCAGTCAGCCATTGCTGATGTACTTCTGTAATCACTCTAAACTTACTTACTGCACTTGAACATATTGCCATCACGGTGTTTTTGCCCTGTTCTCATTTCTCTGAAATGGGACTAAAATGATTCCTGTTTTCATGGTCACGTTTTGGGGTTTCAGAACCGATGTGGTCACGCCTGCGCTTATTGCACGAATGTCTTTATCAGCGGGGACGCTTCTTTGACTCCCCTGAAGGTGAATATCATTTGCAGTCAGACCATTCCCGATACTGTCCTGTCCTGCCATACCAGTGAGCTCACTGCAAGACCACCACCATTTCCTTTCCTTTCTAACCTTAACATGAAATACAGCTGACCTCTTATGTAACAGTAAATTTAATTGTACAGGCTGGCCAGTGGCTGGCGATCACAAGCCTCTGTATATGACGTGCTTGATTTTTGCTGCTCTTATTTTTTTGGCTGAGATCTTGGTACATTGTTGATTGGTGACCACAGCTACAGCCATGATCAGCGAGTTCTGAAGACTGCGTCATATTGTCACTAATGGCCGCTGGTTCCATGCAGCTTTTTATGCTGTGATGTAATTATTGTATTTTTTTTGCTCTGTATCCTCACATGGGGAAGGACATTTGCAAGGATGAGCACCAACAGTTACACGCAATGTAATAATTAAGCATTTTACCAAGACAGCAATTAGCATTTAAAACAGTGCCTTATGGAAGACAGTGGTATTTAAACAATTGAGCTGGTGGTTTGGCAAGAGTTTTCGCACTCTGTCACGATCTTTTGGAAAAGGGACCACAGCAACAGGAAAACCCTAAAATATACAGATATACCGGCTCATAGAAGTACCAACAAAATCAGATACAAGGCAGAGCACACACACACCCTAAAAACAGTGATTGGTTATTCGCGTGATCAGACTGGGCTGAATATACTCCAGGGACCAGCTTTAGTGTCAGCTTTAGTGAGAGGAGGAATGTGGAAACGCACCGGCAGCCTTTGTGTCTGCCGGCTCCTGTTCGTGCATCCCTCCACCTGTTACCGCAGCCAGGCTCAGGTGAGAGGTACCAGGTCGTCCTACACGCTGCACAGGTGTGACCCACCTGGCCGAGCGGGCTGGTGGGGCGTGGCCAGATATCGCGCGGGTCACGCTGCCTGGAGTGACGGCTGAGCTGCAGAAGGGACAGTCCCGTTGCGTAACGTTCTGCCTGCACGTCAGGACAGGAGGCTCTTGTGTCACTCACCGAACGGCTGCAGCTGACGTGTCCTCATTCAGAAAAGACCGGAGAAACGGATACTCCCTTTGGGTCTGCAGGCATAGACCTGGGACTCCTCTGAGATCAGGGCGAGCTCAAACCCCCATGGCCAGGGCTGACGGCATTTATGAGCGTGTGGTTACTTTAGCGGGATCACCGTTTAAACCCATGTTCGTTCTGTTCTATGTGGCTAATGACTGAACGTGGCCCATTAAGGGCATGGAAAATATTTCCTTTTATGCGTTACAGCGGTAGTTTTCCAATGTGGTTGAGGTGCAACTACAAAAATGATTAGAGACGTGGGATCTGACAGATGTGACAACGGTGTTCAGTAGGGTAGAAAAAAAAAAACAGTTGTGGAGAGCAGGTCCCTCGACGCTCCCTCTAAGGGGTGAGAAAGAGATATCACACATAAAATAAAACATCATTAGGATTATTTGCCTGAATCCCTACCCCTGTCTCTCACCCCACTATAGACGTGGAGAGGTAACAAGCAAATAAATGAGCCAAGACACGTTATTTCATTCACCCCCTAGAATCTCAGCAAAATTCATATATCTATGTACATTTCATATGAAGTCTATAGGTTTTACGCGATGAAAATTAAAACGGAAATTTTGTTGAAAGGTGACGGGAGCCTCTTTTATCACACTGGACAGTCGACCCGGGGCACAGGAGCGGAGTTGAAATGATTTACGTCATGAGACCTTTTCTGTGTCTGCTAGGGAAAGACAGAAATTCACCTACTTCATCGCAACCACCATTATCTGTCTTACTGAGAATCGAACCCATGACACAATAGCTGTGTGTAGCACCAACGACCTCATTACATCGTCCCTAGAGCCAGGTCACTTGCTGATTTTCTTTTTTTCTGGGTTGTTTTCTTTCTTTTGAGAGAGAGAGAGAGAGAGAGAGAGAGAGAAGGAAACAGCTTGTGCAAACTTGGAAGTCATTTACAGTAAGGAAATTGTGCATATTAGTTATCGTTCGAGTGACAAAAACATAGCTGTAACTCAAAACAGGCGAACGCCCCTGCTCATTTGCCTTTATAGTATGAGTTTGTGGAGTCTCTGTGCAACTGGGCGGCGTCGGCCTCTCGCTCCGATTTCGCGCTGCGTGAGGAATGTGTGCTGTCGCTTGAGTGTATAGCTCCCCGCGGATCCAGTGCTTGCAGCCTCGAGGCGGGCCGGTTTCTGCATGTAATGCCCGCCTGCAAACCCGCGCCCCCGGTCATTGCTGCTTAACGCTAAACGCATCGACCGCGGTTGACCAGATGTGTGCTGACCCAGATAGTAAGCGGCTAAGGGGGGTAACTGAAGCCGGAATTTGCACCACACTGCAGAAAGCCAGAGAGAACGCTATTAAGGCCCCCGTCGGTCGTAGTTCACCCCCAGCTGTGTGTATGTAGAGATAACGTTTCCGTTTTTATTTGATTGTTCATGTTTTAACTTCTTCAGACGAAGGGCATGGGTTATATGAACAGTACATGGGTTCTAGCTTACAGCTGGCCATTAATTTACCCTACCCACTAAGTTCTTTCCTCCATTCCATAATCATCCACGTGGAAGAAATCTGGTCTTGGTGAACATCCATCAGCAAAAAACGCATGCTTCGTTTTTTTCCTTTAAACTATAGCACGCGGGCAGGGACACTTGGATGTGCTGGTTACATGTGAAATCGAGATAACCGTACCCTTTCTGTGGCACAATATTACTTTCCTGTTTGTTCTTGAGTTGCATTACCTTCACCCGTTCTTGCTTGCACGGTAAGAACATTAGGCTACAAACAGTGATCTGTAATCTGGTCTGAATGCAATAATGACTGAGGAGGGTGCTCAATGGAGGTTGAATCTTAACTGTAATTTGAGTAACAAATATTTTTTGCGCACTTTACTGCTAGCCCGAGCGTGACACTTGATCGCCATTATTAAGCACTCGCTTAATTTGGGGGGACTAGACGCCTCCGCGGGCTAGGACGGGGAAACGGAGGCAAATTTCGGCTTCTTCGACCCGCTGCCCAAAGTGTCTCAAGAGACAACAAGAACGGAAGCCGTCGAAGGAATGCATTGATTGGCAACTTATGATATTGGATAGGCGAGGACCGTTTAAGGTCGTACAAGCGTATCTGTGTCTTGCGATCAAACACTTTTCCTGGTAGACGTTTACTGTGGAGGTACAGGTTAATGTATTTTCCAGCTGTCGCCCTTAAACCTGTTTCACAGCATTTCCTGTGATATTTGTGACATATTTCTGAATAAAAGGAATTATACTGCATATCCTAAAGTGGTCGGCACCAAATGTGTAAGAACATAACCGCTACTTGGAGAAAAATCAATTTACAGCCCAACTGGACTGTGTTAGACTTCACCTGATAAATGCAGCAATTAAAACGACAAACCAAAAGCATCAAACATTGAATTTAGAGAACACCGTGTAAGTTTGAAAAAATCTTAACGCATACAACAATAACTCATTGGCAGAGGATCGACAATTCCATAGAATTCCAATGCTCGTTTTCCGGAGTCGATGGTACAAAAGGATCGCTAAAGAAGATGCGGGCTTAAAGACCCTTCGGTAGACCGATATTTCGTCAGCCAGGGATATGGGAACCGTCCTTTAATTTTGCAATGTCCGCTGCTAAGAATAGTCCTTCACTCTCCACACTGCTTTCTCCCCTCATAGCAGTGCAGATCCCACGAGACGCGCCTTTACGTTCACGTCAGCGTACGCAGCTGCACTCCAGCGCAGTTCCACATGCCAGCAATAACCGTACAGAAGAATCGCACCATCTTGAGTTGAAACTATATACATTCGCATGCATATTGATGACACAGAAGAAAATACTATAACCGAAGAAACAATGCCCCCCCCCCCACCCCCCCCATTCCCCACCCCGCAAAGGAATCTGTGCAGGTGTGCAAACTGTAGCGCGCTGACACGGCATGTAGAACCGGTTGGGTACCACATTTATAGCGCTTAAGAACATTATTTACTGTATAAACCGGACAAAATAAAGGAGAAAAACTGAGCTCGGTTTGATGGTGTTGGCTCCTGGCGGAAGGAGAGCGCCGTGAGCCCCTTGCAGAAGATGGAAAGGGGAAAGGGGGAGAGCGCGAATAAGCGAATCAGTGGGGGTTGTGTGCGTCATGTGCTGCAAGGGCTGGCCAGAGATTTGGGGACGGCGCTCCAGCAGCGTTAAATTGGTCAGATGCTCATTATAGCTCAACCTGCCAGCTGATCGGAGGCTCTCGCGCTCTCACTCTCTCCCCTGTTTTGTTTCACGGGCTGATTTCCAAAGCAAAGCCCCCCCCCGCCCCCTCCGCACACAAACACCTCACCTCACCCCCGGGGCGCCGGACTGTACTCTGCAAGGCCGAACGAAGGAAAGCGGGTATCCGGCTGGACAAGTACAGCGGGCTTCGCGAGCGTGGGACTCTGCGGGGCGGGGATGGTTTGCGGTACCTCCGCTGCGCCCTGCCTGGTGGCGGAGAACATGAGAGTCTGTGAGAGACTCAAGTAGTTGCTGCCGTCCCCTCAGGATTGATGATGCTTTTCTCCGTGTCCGTATGTCCCCTCTTCGGATTTTATGGCACCTGGATTGTTCTACTAGCGTTGGAGAGCAGATGATGATGATGATTGCAGCAAGGAGGTCGCCTTATTTTTGAGAAGAAATCAGATTTAACCATCCGTGCACATTGACAAACATACGCCCACATTTTTAAAAGCGAGGATTCTGGACGAAAAAAAAGCAACCGTAATCAGCGAACATCAACAAATGTCACAGAGATTCTTCTGTCGGAAAGCCCGGTTGTCTGTGTTCGGGTGTAAAACCAATGTGTG
The DNA here is from genome assembly GCF_013368585.1 of Megalops cyprinoides. Lineage (NCBI taxonomy): Eukaryota > Metazoa > Chordata > Actinopteri > Elopiformes > Megalopidae > Megalops > Megalops cyprinoides. The sequence goes on along the minus strand of NC_050601.1, from coordinate 5,613,801 downwards.
GCGGCGGACGGCAGAATATAGCAGGACTGTATCAAATATTGCGGATGTTACAAAATAAATAAATAAATATTTTTCCTTTTTTGTAAGAAAAAAAAATAAGGATGCCACAGCAACTTACAGCCAAGATGCCTCGGTGAACGAACATAGTCGATTTTTTTTCATTACTTTTATTTTGATTATTTGATTTAGTTGAATACTATCCTGGCATCATCGTTGCAAATTATATAGTTATGATAAAAAAAATAATTTGAATCATCGCAAAGCGCAAGCGGAGCCGTACCTGGTTCATTTCTAAAAGGAAACATTCCGGAGAACATGAAGGTGGAACCCGTTTGGAAAAGAGAATAGGCTACCTATATGAACTCGTTTTGGATTACATTCATTTTGATGTTTAGTTTCTTTTTTAGCATAAAAGACAAACCGAAGAAGGACCGTTCTACACTAATAGGCGGACGACCAGCCAGCTAGTCGACCACACGTTCCAGTTTTGACACCCATACATATCCATTTATCTAAATACACACAGAGGTCCTATCTATGGGCGTCAATCGTTATTTCGGTTTTATTTGCCATGGCGGTGTAGAAGAAGAAACCAGTTGTATGTTTATTAAGTCCTAAGGCAGATGGGGTGTAATGTGGTGTGGTTGCACTGAGTATTCGCCGCCTTCTCTGCTGCTTCGTAACGACTGGCGTTTGGTGTCTGTAGAATGGCGCGGTTTGGAGATGAGGTACCGTCCAGGTATGGCGGAGGACCTGGCCAAGGGGGCCCCGGCCGCGGCGGGAGCAGGCAGGGTGGCCCGCCGGGAGCCCAAAGGATGTATAAGCAGTCGATGGCCCAGCGAGCCAGAACCATGGCCCTGTACAACCCAATACCAGTGCGGCAGAACTGCTTCACAGTCAACCGGTCCCTGTTCATCTTCAGCGAGGATAACTTCGTGAGAAAATACGCCAAAAAGATCACCGAATGGCCATATCCTTTTTTTTTTCTAAAACCAAACGCAAGGCATGCGGTTCCGGAGTCAAGGTACAGTACTGCTGCTGTGTGCTAAGTGTAGATGCAGATAGCCTGCTATTAATAACGGGAGCCGGGGGAAGGGGGGGAGGGTACACCTGAGTGTGCTTGTGGGATGTTAATGCTGTTCAGCGGCCGTTATTGATTGCATTATTAACTGATTAATTTAGTGTTCACATGTGTTGTTAATGTATCACACCCGATTCAGCTGGATCCACGTTTTGTGTTCTCATTTATTTTATATTACTAATGATGACGACGACGACGATGATGATATTAACACGGGAGAACACTGTCGCAGGTTCTGTGTGTGGCTGTGGTTTGAGAGGTGAGAGAGCGAGAAAAAAACCGCTTGAAACATTTTTTCCATACTATTGAATTCGTTTTTTTTCGAATAATAGGTATAACATTTTCTCTGAGAGGCTATAAGAGCATGTATCAATATAATTTTGCGTTTAATTGACTATTTTTTTTAAATAAAGCGTGACTATTTCTCTTCTTTCTTTTTTTTTCATTATCCCCAAATCATCAGAGGGATTGATTGAGAAGTTGGTGCTGCTAACTCGCAAAGGGCCTTCGTCGCCCGTATGTCATCTTGGCCGTGTGTGCGTGAGTGACATGCATGTTACATGTGCCCGCGGAGGAAGCGCGTTGCACCGCGCGTTGCACCGCGCGTATCCCCGCCGCTGTGACTGGGAGGCGGTGTGTCGGCGCTGCGCCGCTGACTGCTGATGTCAGCATGTGCAGCCACAGCGCCGTACATGAGACGGAAAGGGGGGGGGGGGGGGGGGGGGGGTTGTGCAGGTGCCATTTCTCAAGGTTCTGTGAGGAATAAGACCAGCTGGTGTTGGCCCGCATCAGTTACGCTTTTCTTAGGACTGTATGCAAGTGATAGGGTCGACAAAGGACGATAAGGTTTGATATCTGTGTCTGCACCGCGTGGTGTATGATTTTGTATCTGTGTGCTCTCGGGTGCATGGGCTAGTACGTGTGTGTGGTTTTCACTGACATATGAGAGGACTGTGTGTAGAGGAGCCAAAAGCAAAATAATAAACAAAACAAACAAATCTAAAACCCCCACAACTATGTTGTGTAATTGGGCTAGGACTGGTGTCAAGCTGTGAACATGTAGAGGGATCATTATATTAGTTAGTATTTGATTAAAGAAAGTTAGTTGTGAATGTATTCAAATGCATTTCGATGTTTTGTGTCACACTAAAGGACAGCACCTGTGGCACAGCTTAAATTTGTACTGTTTGTACTGTTACTAATGGAGGTGCGTACATTCATCTTGTTGTGTGTGTTTTGACTGTGTGTGTTTATATGTGCATGCAGATGTGTGTGTCGAACAGGCAAAGCTTAGAATAATTGACAGAGTGTGTATCCACCTCTTATTTTTGAATTGGGAATGAGGTTTTCTCTTTATGAGCTGTGTGCAAGTAAGTGGTGGGTGAGAGCCTGAACTGGCATGCCGAGGAGCAGGGTGGGGTCATGGCCCCTTTGGTCAGGCTACAGCACAGGCTTGGACACACGCGATGTGATGCACAAGTCTCTGCATTTGATGGTGAAGCCTCTGGTGTTTTCCCATTGGGATGTGTGCTGTAGGTGTCCTGACCTGAGAGCGCTTGTGCCATTTGGATAATTAAAATGACGGCGTCTCATCTGCGTCATGCACAGTGGTCCCCCGCTGATGGGACAATCTGTATCTGGCCCCGATGGTTCCTGTAGACTTGCCGTTAACGTACGTCACAAGCTCGCTTCCTCCACGTTGTGCCGACCTACATAAGGGCGCCATCGTCCTTTTTCCACCACACCCCTGAGATTCTGAGGGAGTGCACAGCCCCCTCTCAGGGTTGTCCCAGGGCTTGGTCCTCTTCTCTCCCCCATCCAGATAGACCTGTAGTCACCGCTCTCTCCCCCTCTCTGGTTGTGGGAAGCAGGATGGGCCTGTACGTGGTTGGGTAGTTTGCTAACCCCCTTTCCTCCCCTCAAACGCCACCTTTTTTCCCTTTTGGCAACTGTGTCTCCTTGTGATATACTGTTTCCATCAGTCAGGCAGCTATGTCCTCTCTGTATTTCCCTCTCCTCATCTTTTTACCCTCCCTCCATCTTTCTCATTCTCTTACTCTCTCTCTGTCCTTCCCCCTTACTCTCTCTCTCTCTCTCTCTCTCTCTCTCTCTCTCTGTCCTTCCCCTTTACTCTCTCTCTCACACACTCCCCCTCATGCTGTTTTTCTCTCTGCTCCTCTCTCTCTCTGGGACTCTGTTCAGTGGTTGATGGTAGAGGTAAAAGATTGGCCTTTATTCTTCCTCAGTGTCTTTTTTTTTTTTTTTTTTTTTTTTTGAGATGACATTTGTTCACACATCATATCCCACATGGAACTTTCACATTGTGACATAATCAAGCAATGTGAATTGAGCAACAAAGGTTACCTCCATCATAAATGTTATTTTACCGGAGCTCATGCTGTGGAGGCTATTCAGATTCTCTTTGCATGACCAAAGCACAGGACACTTTCTGTACGTGCATATAATCTTTTCCGTGTGCTCAGTGCAGTGTCGTCATTGGCGTTTTCCTGCTAATACAGCAGCGCTTGGAGATGCGGGGAAGATCAGATGGTGGAAGCTCTGCCCAAGGCTACATTTCTCCTGGTGCTGCTGTTATGCGTGACCTGTTTCTCCTGTCATTATCTAATGGCAGCCACAATAATCTCAAAAGCTCAATTACGCCGAGCAGACCGGAGCCAAGTCTGAACGAGAGCGCGGCTTTACATCGCTTCTCCTTCTTCTCGTCTGGTTTTCGGAGGCACGGCGACGCCCCTTTGTCCTCTCTGGGCAGACAGGGGCCCTGCATCACTGAACCAGCTGTCCGTTAGACAGGGCCTGGGCCAAGGCCACAGCTGAAACCGCACAAGGGTCCACGGTACGGTGGCCTCAGAGGGACCAACATCACAAGTGGCACGCAGACCACTGGGAGCAAGGGGCTTAATGATTGTAGCTGGCAAATGATTTGTGCCATTAGTCGGTTACTGGAGACAGTCTGTCGGCGATGTCAAAAACAGAGAGGAGAAATTTTTATGGTGTGCACATCAGACCATCGCTTTAATTCCAGATCTCTATATGCGCACTCCTTGAATCTTCCCCCTTACTGCCAGCAACCATTGAACTTTGAAACCTCCTTGTGCCCAAAAGCTGAAGATAAGACATGTTGGGCTTGGTTTACACTTGTGTAGGAGACCCAGGGTAAATCAGTTTTTGCTGCATGAGGTGATGTTTGTGAGCCAGTAGGGGGCGCTCTATTCCCCTGGGCTCAGTAAATCTGACACCTTGGGTTCTGTCCTTCAGATGACATGTTAAACCAATGTCTTGGCTTGCTGTGGTCATTAAAGACCGCTTGTAAATTATGAAAAACTGGGTCATTAACCCTGGTGTTCTGCTCAAATTCCTAAACCGGCTCTTTGCATCTGGCCAGCTAATTGCTCCTCCAACAATAACTGACTGCACAGCAGTCCTTACCCACCTTTGTTCTGCAGTTAGCGAATGCAAAACAGACTTGAGTTGTTAATATGATGTTCCTGGTTGAGTAAAGCCTAAATGGTGAAATTGGATCTCTGAAAGGTGCAGTGGTTGTGATTTTTGCTTACACTGTAAGCCACATACACGCTCATTTTTATTATGAGCACATGTGAGTATCACATTAAAGTCTCCATAACATAAAAAACGCTGGATCAGTGTTTTGGGGTTTTTTAGAATAGTTTGTGTTTTGTCTTTGAGCCAAGTGGTTAGTCGGGTTTAGAAACATTGCTGTGACCCATCTCTCTGTCTTAAAGTCATCAGCAATGACAGAAATACCATCGGACAAAACTGCTGTCTCCTTCAGGCCTATGTTGTAACCAAGATGGTAGACTCCATACTTTATACCAGGTTTTCTATCCTTGCATCATTCATTGGTAAGTTCCATCACTGACCCCCACAAGGAACGAAGTATGCATGGTTTCTCTTTTGATAAACTGTCATTTACTGACGGGAATCTCGGCTGGATAAATTTGAAGCAACACCTTTGCTGTGTCGTAATTCCCCAACAGCGCACTTGTTTTCTTTTTCTTTTCCATGTTTTCCATATCAAACTGTGCCCTTTCACAGTGAGATTAAGTGAGACAAATAGGTTTATTTTTTTCTAGTTACATTATTAGCGTTAGTATGAATTGTTGAAATATTTTCAGTGTTAAATTGGCCTTATATTACACACTGTAATTTGGCCTATACCAGAAGTTTTTGTAAGGGTCACATGGTTGGAATATGTGTAACTCCTGACTTTTAGGCTGAGCAAGCTAAGATGTTAACATGGACTAAGAGTTCTTCTTACAAAAAAAAAATAATAATTAGACCTTCGGGAAAAATTTAGGGTTAGACATCACAAGCCGTGATAAATCAGCACTGTAACGTTTGTTGGTGTGTGTCTCATTACACCCTGTTTGATTGGAGAAAATATTGAGTGTCTAGGCTTTACAGACACGCAATACACACAAACGTCGTCGTCAGGAAAAGTGAGAAATGAATGAAAGAAAAATGAAAATGCAATATTACCCAAAAACCTGCAATAAAGAAAAAAAACACAAACTGGAAGCAGCATGATGCAAGAGAGGTAGGCAAGCAGTTTCTGACGAAGGAGTCTAACACACTGAATCGCATTAGGCGTGTAATGTGACAGACGCAAGGCAGTGTGTTTTGGTTTCTCTGAGCATTAAATGGGGGCAGTTCTCAATTGTGCAAGTTACAAGATCCCTGTAGCTGTCTTTACAGCTTTTTTAAAATTTTCCCACAGCTGCAGCTCTCCATGTATAGTACTGTATGGTGAGTCCATTCCTGTGGGCACAGTCGTGATTGGTCATGTTTCACACTGTTCACACCTGGGGCGGACAGTCATTCTGAGCTTTATGATACTCGACCTTTACTTTTCCTTTCATTCTCGATATATTGTCTTTAACTTCTGACGATGTGTAAAGATCTAAAAATAAACCGTAAATGTGACACTTGCTTAAATTTGCTGCTCAAACATAAGGACAAAGTGCCGTGGCAGTAAGATAAATTACCCCCATAATGCTTAGAATTTCAGCCTTTGTAGCGGTAAAGGAACTGCAGTCAGCCCTGCCCTATCTATTAATTGAACACAATTCCCTCTTTTAGCTTTCTAAGGAAAGTTGCATGAAAGGTTTATGAATTGCTGCGCTGGCCGGGGGAGGGGGGGAGTTCTCCTACAGAATGTGTTTGCTTTTGGGGACTTTGCGAAATCCTCGTTAGCATTCTGTCTCATTTACTCCCACGTTCAGGTTAAAAGAAAACATCTGCTGTGCCTTTAAATATGGAAGCGTAATCATACGAACTGTCACCAGCGTAAAATTTAAAGAAATGGCTCCCCTTCCACCTCGTTTTTCTAGTGGACTATCAGTGTGCACAGTGCTCATTTAGTGTGTTGCTTTATTTGAAAATGATTGCCATGTAGCCATTTTACCTGCTTTTAGCGTACCTTTGGTTCTGGCAGGCAAGTTTTTTTTTTCCTTTAGCATTTCTTGTCCATATTCTTATTTCCCACCATAAATGAATTAATAGATATAAGTTCATGCTGAACACTAAGTTATACGCTGTTTGCCACGTGTGACAGGTTGAAGCTTTTTTTTCCCCTAATGAGCACAAAATTTGCACAAGTCGACAAGTCAAAAATAGCTGATGGCACCATCATTTTGCTGCATCTAAACTGGGAAAAATGTTGGTAATGCAGCCTGTCTTAAACTGTGGTGAAATTTCATTGCGCAGTAGAGTCTACCCGTGATTCATCACAGTTTCTCAAGTCATGAGCTGCACCTTATGCATCGAACTTATGGAAAGCTAGAATGTGAACAGTGTCAATGTGTTCTCAAATGTCAGTGATATTTATGTAATACCAAATCAGAATAAAGGAAATACGTGGAATAAGAATGAGCTTTTTTGTGATGTAAGAGAATAGTTGAATATGAAATGGAATTAGCTGAAGTGACAAATTTTAGTATCGTTGGGGATTTAGCTGTCATATATGTCCTTACCAAGATTCTGGATTTCAAGGCCTTACCTGTTAGGCAGTTTAGCTCGTGGCAGAAGCCACCCTGAGGAATCAGAGCGGGTTATGTTTTAGAATGAATTCCGTGTACATTTTCTCTTTGGTCTAGGACAGAGATTAGAATCAGACAGGGGTTTAGCTCTCACAGCCCTCGGCCGCCGGTATCATTAGATCCCTGCATTCCTGAACATGGCTGCCACACCAGTAATAAGCACGGTCCAGTGAGCGTAGTTTCCATCACACAGCTGGTGAGACA
>NC_050601.1:5593939-5601439 GCF_013368585.1 Megalops cyprinoides | reverse complement strand
TGGAGTCACATGCTGCTGCTGCTGCTACTGCTACTGCTACTGCCGCCAGACACTCGGACCTGCTCACTGCTGTAGCCACCTGCACCGACACACACACACACACATATACACATACCACATACACACGTGCACACGCACACACTATATACAAGCACTACATACACATACATATGCACCACATATGCACACCATATACGCACACACGTACACATACACCCCATGTACGCACACGTGCACATACACACACCACATATGCACACACACGCACAAACCACTTATGTACACTCACACATACAAACACAGACACACACACCACATATACACACCCTAAACACACACACACACACACAAACTCACAGACATATAGCAAATAAAAGGTGCACACATAGACACCACACCACACACCATCACCACACACAAATTCATGCGCACACTGACACACACAGGCAGACAAACACACACACACTGACACACAGACAGACACACACTTACACACAAATAACTGTGCTCCAGCTATCTGCCATTCCAGCCAGTACTTATCTGTGTTTTCCTCAGTGTATCTCTGTCTCTCATCTCTCCAGCAGTCTGTGTCTCAGGGCAGACCTCTGCACGGCCAGTGAGAAGAGCTCTCTGCTCTGGTGATCAGTATTGATTAGCGCTTTATTTAGCCGATGCCCTTATCCAAGACGCCTTCTCAAAGCGTGCCTCCTTTCCCATTCAAGCAAACCCAGACGTATGTGCTCTGGGAGGGGAAGCAGAGTCAGGCACTGCTGTACAGATCTAACCTGGAGCCCATTAGACTCATGCTTGCCCTCACAGGATGCGTGTGAGAGGGAGTGAGACCGGTGTCTCTCTGCCCTCTATAGTGGCAGCAAGCTCTGCCTGCAGCCTGTTTTCAACTTAGACTGCCACACAACGTTAACTTCACTGCACTGTAGTTTAACATGTGGCTCAGAGGATCAATCTCACATCTCCACATCTTATCAGATAATGTCCGTCAGCATAAATAACAAATAAATACTACACGAAGAGATATACCAACCAGCCCTGAATGTATAGTCAGTGTCTGAATATGGATACACCTGTGTATGTCCGTGACAACCCCAGGCCTAGTAGAATACTTATCAGCTTTATATTTCTCTTCCTTGTTTTCCCTGTTGTATGGACTCCTGCTTCTAACCCTGAGATTTAGCTATAGGTGATCCTGGTTCCACATTAAGCTGCAGTTGAGAACCTCCAAGCCAAGAGTTTGAATAGCTGGGCCAAAAACGAACCACGGATTGTAATTTTCAGGCAGCTAAGAATTGGCATTCGTCAGAACCACAATGAATGAGGAAAAATAAGAAAGACAGGACAGGAAGAGGGAGAGACAGAAGGAGGTGTGGAGAGAGAGATAGGGAGATGGAGTGCTGCGTCTTTGAAGGAAAAGGGGTGTGGTCAGGGGTCATCTCGGGTAACAGTAACCACCCTCTGCTCTGCTCCACCCTCATGGAGACCCCCTGTTAATGTAGTGGGGGGGGGGGGGGGGGGGTTGCCTTCTCTTGCTAACCTTGTCTTTCTACAGCTGGAGTGTCACAGGTTGTGTTGCAGCATTTCCACTACCTCCCTGTTCACTATTACAGGATGCCAGCATGTATTCGACCGTGATATGATTGAGGTCGGTCGGACAGAACAATGAAGATCATTACAGTGTCTGAATGAAGAGGATTATTGTCAGGGTTTAAATAATCAAACAAAACTAAGTCATGTCAGGCAGTTAGACTGTGTCATGTAGGAACTGGAGGGGGATTCAAATGAACTGATGAGAATCGCCATTTTCTGGTCCTTTCCAAGGTGGAGCTTGTTGATGACCTTGTCGTACTGTTTTTTTGCTATGGTGTTCATTTAGGCTGAACAGACCTCCGCCTTTTCCTCTAAGATCCACTAAGAAGTCCACAGATCCACAGTGGAATGGAAGCCTAGTCCTTTCGATTTGCTAACATTTTAGCGGTACCAGAGTTGCCATTGGCTATTTGAATATTTCTGTTAACTGGTTATCTGGCTATAGTTTATACCTATCATACCCCATACAGCATTGAGATGTGACTCCACCCAACCCCACCCTTCATACCCCGTACAGCAGTGAGACGTGACTCCACCCAGCCGAACTCTGTACAGCAAATACAGAGACGTGACTCCACCCCGCCCGTCACGCGCGGGGCATCGGGGAGCGTGCGCGCGTGACCGCTCCAGGCGCACTGCGAACAGGCACTCTTATTAATTATTCACGCCACAGAGCTCCAGAAAGTGCGGGATGGTGCTAGCAAAACAAACAGCCTGGGACCTTAAAGTGGAACGAGGAAATCAATTCATATTTACATTTCTATGGCGACGCGGCCAGGTCAGAGAGTGCTGTCTGACGGCAATAATTAAGCAAAAGAGAATCGGTCCAAACCTGTGTGTCTGTGTGTGTGTATGCAACATCAGCACCCTAATGCACAACCAGAGCATAGTCAGGTGTGCAGGGTAGAGGAGAATCACTGAGTACCATCAGCATTTCTATAGTAGAACAATAGAGTCTATGTACTGCTGTACATCCATGGTGGTATATAATTAACATACTTTAACTGCTCCGTATCCAACGTATGAACTGCAGAACACACTGGTACAGCTAATTGTATTGTCATCATTTCCCGTACGCACCAATGCAGCGTATCTGGCCTGGAATCAGTTGCAGGTAATTATTTTACTGCGCAGTGAGGCACAGTAGAAGGGCAGCTGGTTCGCTCCGCCAACGTTTTCACGACCTTGTTACATTACTGTCGTAATGTTTCTGCACCTTACAGAAATGCGGCGAGGGTGTTACAGTGGGTGTAAAGTAGTATCAAAGCCAGAATGATCTAAGTGATGCACTTGCAGGTAAATTATTCTCTGCCAGGCCCCCCTTCCAGAAGAGATTTTTTGGGGTGTGAATGATTAGGAAAAACTACAATGCTCATAGCTGATTGATGCTTTTTTGTTTTTTTTTTTCCAGTCCTGCATGTGATTGGTCAGTCACCTTGCAATGAGGAAGCTGTGCAGATTCTGTGCCCGCCCTGATTGCCTCTCCATTGCTACTCTTTCGGCCCGTAATTGCCCTTGTATTCTGCAATTAACAATTAATTCATTCATTAAAAAATGTCTCTCCTTTTGTCCGCATTTAGCTGAGGCGCAAACCCTCTGTGAACTACAATAAATCACAGGTAGTGTGAGGACACAGTGGACTACACCCTGCAGTGGATGAAAAAAAGCTGTGGAGAGAATGATAACACGGTCTATAATATTATCTATTATTTATTCACTTGACAGAGGCTCTTACTCTGGGTGGCATATAGCTTACATATTTTAAACACAGTTGGATATTTCACAGAATCATTGCAGGCTGAGAGCTGGAGCCTTACCTACAACAGCAGTGCGTCAGCGGAGCTTTGAACCTATGACCTTCTGTTGTCAAGTCCCTAACAGCTCGCCTCGCTCAAACGCTTCGGTGTGGGACACACTCTGCATAGATTTGGGGGGGGGGGGGGGGGATTTGAACACATTTATCTGTCACGCTTACCTGCCTTTTAATGAGTAATGAGGGCTGTTTAAGCCTTCACGTTTCTTAATGCCATTGTAGGTGTTTTGACTGATTTTTAATAAATCCGTTCACTTCCAGGCCTGGTGCGTTGTGCGAACCTGAATCGGGGGTTCAGCCAAACACAGATTCTACAGGCATATACTGCAGTTATCAGTCAGTACTCTGCTGCTGTTGGCTGGAGAAAAAAACCGACAGAAAGCAGATCTTTTTTGCCTCTTCAGATAGATCTGTTCATTCGTTGTTCAGCATCTGTCGTTGGCAGGAGGTGCAGTTTAAAAATAACCGTCACAACAACCCCCCCCCCCACCCCCCATCCCCCCATGTATATCCACTCTGTTCCCAGTCTTGAGGTCTTGGTCACAGTGTGTCCAGATCCACCGCTGGCAGGGGTGGGGTCAGTGTCCTTCAGGGGTCAGGGACATTGTGTTAGGGGCCAGTCAATGGGTCAGGTGAGAGCTGTAATGGTCAGGGCTGTGTGAGCATTGGTCAACCTGTCATTGGGCAGAGGCCTCCTTTTCCCCCTCTGCAGGTTCCTAACTCTCCTCTCTGTTCCCTTGTGGGGATGCAAGTACAGCTGACATGGTAGATCTCGCAGATTGCAACACACCACCGACATCCCATTCATCCCTCATTCAGTAGTTCTCTCTCTCTCTCTCTCTCTCTCTCTCTGTCTCATTCAAAGGCTAGCTCTGATAGGTGTTTGTGGGGCTGTGCTACTGGTGACAATAAGTGGTCAGCACACTGAGGATCAGCCAGGGTGTGTGTGCGTGTCTCTGTTGCTGTGTGTCCGTGTGTCCGTGTGTTTGTTGCATACGCAAGAATGTCTGTGCGCACGGTACATTTGCATCATATCCCCGTGTACCGGCCGCAGAGGGTGAGGGCTGTGTTGTCCAGCATTTCTCATTGTCAGTAGCCTCTTCTTTCAGATCCCACTCACCACTGATTACTGAATAAAACAGCATTCCTCTCTCTCATCCCCTTGCTGTCCTCTTACTGATCCCTGACCTCCACCATCTCTTCCTGTTGTCTCCTCTCTCTTTCCCCTGTTTCTTCCTGTTCTCCTCTCTCTCCTCAGTTCCTGTTGTCTCCCCTCCCTCCCTCCCACCTCTCTCTCTCTCTCTCTCTCTCTCTCCGCTCTCCGGGCTCCGTCTCGGCAGACATGCTGACGCTGCACCCTTCCCTCAGCTGAATGAAGATTGTATGATGGAGATAGATGATTGATGCTCAGGTTCTGCTAAAAAATGAGAGCGCGAGAGGAGGGGAGACAGGAGGGAGATGGAGAGATACACGGAGGGGAAGGGAAGCGGAGGGAGGGGGGGGGCGAGGCAGAGCGGCGATGGCTTTCGGAGATAGGAGGACGGCGGAGAGGGAAGCGCAATAAAGAGGGAGATAAGAGGGGCAAAGGGAAAAAAAAAGTGAAGGAACGAAGGAGATGAAGGTGGACAGAGCGAGAGTTTGCGGAGGGTTTATTTAAAGTGAAAGAAAGGCAGGCGTGGCGGAAAGAAAGAAAGAGGGAGCGGAGAAAGCAGCAGAGGGAGGGAGAGACACAAGACGAGTCACAGGATGAGAGAGAGAGAGAGAGAAAGAGAGAGAGAGAGAGAAAGAGACGGGGAGACAGCAGGCCAGAGGTGGGCATTGGAAGCAGGGGAGAAGTACACAGCAGCTAAGCAGCCCCCTTTTGTATCCCTCTCTCTCTCTGTCTCGGACAGAAGCGACTCTGTCAGGGTTTCTCTTTCTGACAGACCGAACAGCATCTCGGCGGGTTTCATCACAAGAGGCGCTTCCCTCTGCGCCGCGTCGGCCGCCGCTCTGGGATGTTAAAGAGCTGGGCCGCCACAGAACGCCTCCTCCCGGGCCGGCGGTGAGAAACTCGCAGGGGCGCTCTCCTCTCCTGCCACTGCAGGCTGAGGCCCCCTCCGGTCCCCTTACAGAGGCTGCTTTTCAGCACAGGGAGCAGTCAGCGCAAACATTCGTCTTCACATGGGGATGGAGAGAGAGAGAGCGAGAGGGAGAGAGAGAGAGAGAGAGAGAGGACATTTGTCTCCGAGAGCGAGCGTGCGGCCAATGAAAGGTGGCTGCTCGGTGCGCCGCCGCCGCCGCAGCGCTCATAACCAATGCGGCTGCGATTCGTTCAAGGGGACGCGTCTGAGTCCTGGTGCTGTTTTTTTTTATATATATATATATTTTTTTTTTTTCCTGAGGGTTTCGTCACCAGCGTGGAAAAATGCAGACTCTTAAGTGCTTTCCTCATGGCTGCAGACAGAGCGCCAGCGCTGTTCCGTAAGGCAGCCGAGCGGCTGGCAGATTGGGTGCGTCAGATGCAGAGTGCGTGACTACTCTCTCTCTCTCTCTCTCTCTCTCTCACACTCACTCTCTCACTCACTCTCTCTCACTCTCTCTCTCTCACTCTCTCTCTCACTCTCTCTCTCGCACTCTTTCTCTCTCTCACTCTCTCTCTCTCGCACTCTCTTTCTCTCTCACTCTCGCTCTCTCGCACTCTCTTTCTCTCTCTCTCTCTCCCCTCATAGTGTCAGCACAGCAATGACAAACTATGGGAGCAAATAAAGCGCCTGTCCCAACAGGGGCGCGCCCCTCCCCCCTGGAGTAACCTCGCCCCTCGACCAGCGGGACAGGAAGTCCGCTGCTGCGCCGAGACAGCAGGGACGAGAATAGCCTGAGCACCGTCTGCTGGAGACGGACAGATGGACGGGGTCCAGCTCAGGTCCAGCCAATCAGTGCGCGAGTGCGGTGACCCTCTGCGCAGCGGGGCTGGGGGGTGGTGAGAGCGGGAGAGACGGGCAGGATGGGACGGGCACACGCACACCGCACCCCCCCCACTCTCCTCGCTTTTATCTGTCACTCCGCTATTTATAGCGCCGCATGTAGAGAGGAAGGAGAAATTCATAATTGAAGGTTTTTCGGCGACGCAGATCACAGACGTGGCCCTGATATTCATGGAGTCTTTCAGAGCGCGGCGCTTAAAACACACGCAGGCCACAATGGAGGCTTTAAAAGCGGCAGGAACTCGGGCACATCAGAAAGGGCTATTCAGCTGACGCACACCCCTTTCATCTGCCCAGTCTCATCAAGGCCCACAAAGAGAGGTGTGGGGGTTTGGTTCCGTCTACACCCATACACCCATGACATGTGAGGTACACACGCACATACACACACACACGCACACACACACACACACATACACACACACACGTCTCAACAAACTCGCACATATGCCAAGTCACACTCACACACACAGGTTGATTCTCTCACACACACTGACTCACAAATACAAACACTGACTCACACACACACACGCTCACACACTCTCATATGTACACATACACTGACTCAGTCACACACACTCACTGACTCAGTCACACACACTGACTCACTTCACACACACTCTCACACTCACAAGCGCACACACTTGTACCAGCAGCAGTTGAGGTGGCCTGTTTGGTGAAGGCATTCTGTAAGCTCTCATCAGATCTTAGAATTGGATTAAACGTGATTTTGGACTTCAGGCCAACTTTGCTTTTTTCAGCTCCATTAAAGAACTGAGATAGGGTTACCCATCATGGGCCACATGAATCAAATGTGGCCACATACCAGGCAACTAATGGTGCTACTCTCCCAGTAAGATAGGTCCTTCTCACTTGTGTACAAGTGTATTTATTAAACCGGTGTATCTTTACAAATGCTGTGCTGCATTTGAACTCATCATGGGTTGGCACAGAGGAATAGTGTTTTGGGAACTCCACTTGCAACCAGAACGTTCAAGATCTGCGTGACACTGTCATTGCACTCTTGAGCTAGATACACTAACCCTGAACTGCTGTAAATTTCCAGCTCTATAAATGGGAGAAGTGTTATTGTGTGATTTGTAAATTGCTTAGCGTATA
>NC_050601.1:5433939-5581439 GCF_013368585.1 Megalops cyprinoides | reverse complement strand
CACTGTGTGTCAAGAGAGCAGTGTCTTCCTGCCATTGCTGTGTTGGAGACTGGGTGGCTGGATTATATCTGGAGTGATCACAGTCAGCCATTTTTAACCTGGCAAGACATTACAGCCAAACTCTGTCTGCCAGTGATAGGCCACGATCCGGGAGACCTACAGTCACAGCACCCTGCCAAGATCAAGACATCACCAAGCTCCATTTTTATGATCATTTTCTGCCGGGTCGACTGCATCAGTAACACCAGCTCACAATCCACACATCTGACACACACACAGAGGCAGATACCATCACACACATGGGCACACACATGGGCACACTCTTAACTCAATGCCAATATGTACTCTCACTGACCGATCACCACACATTCCTGATCACATTACAGGTCAATGTAATGTACTGTGCTGAACTTATTGAAAGATGCAGTTATCTTTGTCTGTTTTGTGATAGACAATGTGACTCAAACATTGCTACAATGTACAGTCATGGACACCTGGTGTGGTGATAGAAACTTAGCTACTGTAGAGCGTGTATCTACTACAGTATATGCCCTTAGATTGAGCTAACTGACATAATTGTGTCAGTGGGATGGATGATCTTTAAAGGGACAGAAAGCAACAACCAAACCAGAAAAAAACGCAACATTTGCCCTGCAAAACTCTAGCATGGAGGGGAGAGCTCCAGGAAAGCTAAAGAATCTGTCGCCCTCAGAAAAGACTCCTGGGAATCACTTGGGAAGTGTGCTCCGTTACCTGTGCCCAAAAAAGCAAATCATAACAGGGCTGTCTGTGCACCGGTCATGGCAGTGACCTCAGAAATGCGATCGCCACAGTCCAAGGGCAAAGGAAAGAGTACGGCGGTGCTCCTGGCACATGATCGTCAGTCGTTTTCCCTAAGAGGTGATTTGGGTTTCCCATACATTATCAAATGCATTGAGCCCCGCTACTGCTGGTGGGATCGTGTGAGGCCAGTAGGATATCTCAGCTCATGTTTTGCACATAATTGTGAGGAGTCTGTCGTGTATTTTGTGTAAGGTTTTGAGTGTATTTACTTGCAGGACTGTCGGTATAATATATTGTATTTGCGTTTGGACTGTGTTTGGACTGTGTGCAGTATATAGTGTATTTTGTATTGAGTATATGGTAGAATATTGTTGTAAGTGTGTGGTGCATTGTTGTATATGGTAGAGTACAAGGTGTACAAAGATAGTTGAATGTGGTCCTGGAGGCAGTCACTCCGTATTCAGTATGTGTATATATGTGCAGGCTTCTAAGGCCACCAACAATTAGACTCTTTAATGAAGTGCATTCTGGGTCAAACAAATGTAAGTTCCACCCCCACCCCAGAAACCTACCCCACTCCTACATGACACTGACACCCCAAAACCCAACTGCATTTCTACACCCCTACCCCCTTTCCACAAGGTTAAGTCCCCCACCCCAACATATCCGTAACTGACCCCAAACGTCACCCCCATCCCTACACAGTCCGACTCCTACCACCACAGTCCGGTCAGCGGTACACATCCACCCTCCATCTTCCCAAGCTCAGCAATGAGGCTGCCCTGATGAGCCGTGCATCTCTGCCCCTAACCGCCATTCACTGCAGCTGTCCTATCGTATTGATTAAATCATTTACATTACATGATGACATTATCTGATACAACTCAATGTAAGTGATACATGCATAGGTTTTTATTTCTGCGTGCACATATATAAAGGCACTGCATGTTAGTGGGTGCATAGAACCCCTGATACCAATCATGGCCTAGCATGTTGTAGATATAGGTATTTACAGGTAATTAGAAACAGGCATTGAAACGGAGTCATCTGTGGGGTCATGGAAAATGCTGGAATCGTTTGTAGGTTTTTATGTTAGGGAGTGTTCTCAGTAGGCATAATTTCCCTAGAATTCCAGGATCCAGGTGATGATGATGCTAGATGTGCAGATTTTTTGTGAACATTTAGTAGTATTTTTAGTATTTAGTAGTATTCAGACAGGTTAATTCCCCAGTTTGTCTGTATTTAACTGTAGATTTGTCAATTTGATCATGAATCCCATTACATCTGTATCTGCAGAGTAACATTTCTTACTCATCATTCATACAAGCACGGTGTACATTTTTTAATGTCGCAAATTACTTATAATGGAATTTGTGTTCTGAAATTAAATGAATACATTTAATTAGAAATGAATACGTAGTGAAATAAGAAGAAAATGTAAAAATATATTAAAGATTAAATAATAGTTATATAACAATTATGTCAATAATTAAGCAATAATTATGTTAAGTAATTTTAACTACACTACTACACACTATAGGAGTGTATTAATATAATATGCATGTGGTGCTAGTGATAGCAGTGTAATTGTAATTACGCTAGTACTGTATTGTCTCAATCAGCTTGTTCAGGAATGCAGTACTGACACAGGCAGTCTTACACAGAGCGGTTAGTGTTCTGCATGCTATTGCTCTCGTTTTTGCTGCTTTCTACAGGGCTACTGCACATGCCTTCTCACCTCTATAATTACCCCGCTGCAGGCTCACTGACATTTATGGACTGAAATTGGTAATTATGGGGTCTTGAGGTACATTGGAACCAAATACATCAGATCTTACGGGAGACCTTTTAGGCATAAAATGTGCGTGAACATTAAGCCTGCGGAAAAAGCTGCAGCGTAGAGCAGCTGAACCAGTCTGCACACAGTGCTGCATTGCGAGGGGTGCTGCAGAAAGCCAGGGTCCCCAGTCACTCTGTAATGGGGAGGTGCATCAGTGGTCACTTCGTCCCTCGGCACGTGACGGGCAGCTGTGTTCGGCTGCAAGGACAGCATCCCCTGCAGGGAGAGAAACCCTGTCAGAACCAGGCAGGTCTGAACATGAGCATGCACACATACGTACACACATGCTCGATCACACACACACACACACACACACATGTTCTTTCACACACACATACACAAATGCATACACAAAGGCATGCCCATGTACATACATGCTCCCTCACATACGCACATACACGCACACATACAACTGCATACACAAAGGCACACACACACACGCTCGCTCACGCACACATACAAATGCATACACAAAGGCATGCACACATGCTCGCACACACTCGTACACACATACATACATGCACACATACATACATATGCAGATTTACACATATAGATACACAAATGCATGCATGCACTCACATATATACACACATGCTCACACACATATGCACGTACACACACACACACACACACATGTACACTGCACATAACGCACACATACACACACTCTAGCATGTAACCACCTCCACACACATTTACTGAAGCAGGCAAGGACAGGACACATTGGGTCATGCAGAGGTGCAGGTGGCAATGCAGCCGTCTGCGGCCGCATCGAGCCCAGGAGGCGAGTAACGGAGGAGGCAGAGATGCACAGAGCGAGGGAACGAGGGACGAAGGCAGAGGAGAGCAGAGCGCAGGAGCAGGGAAAGGGGGATGGATGTGCATCGATGAATGAAGGAGGAGGGGAAGGGGGGGTGGAGAAAAGAAAGGTGTGGAGGAGAGAAGCAGGAGCGGTGAGGGGAATTGAGGATACAGCAGCAATGAGAATGTTGCAAAATGATGGCAAGAGAGAGGGAGTGGGAGGGGGGAGAGAGCGGGGGAGGGGGGGGAGTGGGGGAGGGGAAGGGAGGGGGAGTGGCCCGCCGCTAGGCTGTCAGCTGAGTGAATCTGTTCTGCTGAGATCAGCATTAAAGACAGAGGGAGAGGGGAGAGAGCAGGAATAGAAAGAGGGAGGGCTGATTTAGAGGGAAGTAGAATGAGAGACATAGGAAGGAAAGAACGGAGAGGGAGGCGGTGGCGTGAGGCCAGTGTGATATCTCAGCCTTAGCCTCTTTATCGGGTCCATCGATTCCTCCCCTCCCCCTGTCCAACAGTGGACTCTTCCATGAGGTGGAGTAGCTGGTGTTGTGTTCGGTCAGGGACTGTACCATTACTGACTGGTGAGGGGTGGTGAATATGTGATCTCTTCCTCTCAATTCAAACCTGCCTGCAACGATGGCACACCTTGCTGCACTCCGAGCCTGCTCTGTACGCCACAGACATGTGCAGATACTACGCATGCAGACACACACACACACACGCGTCTGAAACGGCTATGATGTAGAGCATGTGGAGATTTTGTTGTGTATATGAAGGCTTTTGGAGGCTTTTCTAAAATCACCCTTCTTTCTTATTTACTTGTTTTTTGCTTTTAGTTTTTTGCGAATACAGCCATATTATTCGGTTGCTTAGTGTACACAGATATGTAGGGCAATTTACATTACCAGAGCTAATAACCAATGCAATCTGGGTGAAGCACATCCGAAATGATACAGCTGCAGGGCTCCGTTAGAGATTAATATCTCAATATATGTAGTATGTTAGCTCTGTACCCCTACCCAATACTGAACTCATTCCCCCCACCCCACCCCACCCCTAGTATGCACTCTACCTCCCCCATGTGCTTAACACCTTCTCTCCTACCCAACACTCCCTTTCCCCCAGTGTCTCTAACACATCCGCTTCCTTGCCCAATACCTCACTGCTCCCACTGTCTCCCAACGCATCCTGTCCCCTGCCTAAAACCCCTCTACCTCCAGTTTCTGTAACACATCCTCTCACCTACCCAGCACTGCAGACATGAAGAAGCCATGAATGAATGGGTGATTGAGTAGTGTCATGGAAAGAAGACAAGGAAGGGGAGAGTCAGAGCCACCATTCTGTCCTCTGAGGTCCTCACAATAACGATCAATTACCCATGCAGAATCACGGAGAATATGAAGTAGAGAAATGTGTGTGAACACTATTTCCGTTCTTACCACTGTTATAAGCAGACACCTTATCCAGGATAGTGTATATTGTAGAACGTGCAGCTGACTACCTTTCCTGGGGACTGGAGAAATCCAAGAAGAGAACCTTGCTCAAGGTTACTGTAGGTGTAAGCATGCGCGTGCGTTTGAGGGGGAGGACGGGAGAGATAGGGGCATCGGTGTGAGTCAGGTGAGGAGGACTGGGCTCACGGAGCGCCTGGCGCGGTGGGACACAGAGTGGACAGAAGCACCTCACTGAGACAACACATGGCCACACTGCTGTCACATACACACACATGATTACATGCACGTGCACACACACACGCGCGCGCACACACACACACACGCGTGCGCACGCTCGCACACACACACACACACACACACACACACACACACACGTACGCTCGCACACACACATGCGTGCACACACACGCGCACGCGTGCGCACGCTCGCACACACACACACACACGCGTACGCTCGCACACACACATGCACACACACACACGCATGCACGCACACACACACACGCGCACAGACACACACACACACACACGCGTGCGCACGCTCGCACACACACACACACACACACACACGTACGCTCGCACACACACATGCGTGCACACACACGCGCACGCGTGCGCACGCTCGCACACACACACACGCGTGCGCACACGCGCGCGCACACACACACACACGCGTGCGCACGCTCGCACACACACACACACACACACACATACACACACACACACACGTACGCTCGCACACACACATGCGTGCACACACACGCGCACGCGTGCGCACGCTCGCACACACACAGACACACACACGCGCGCGCAAGGGTATTCTGTTCCAGCACAATTTCCACAGATACACATTCTCCAAATTAAGGGTGAATTTTCACAGATGGCACCAGCCAGGGACACCAGCAAGAACATTATCGCACCGACAAAACTCCTGGGTATTTATGTGTTGTGACGCTAGGCCATGCTTATAAATAGTTTTTCTGTGTGCTTGTTGTGTGTGTCTGTTTGCATGTTGGCTGTGGTGTGAAAGTGTGTGTCTTTCCATGCAGGTCAGTGTGTAAGTGGGGAAGCACATAGGTAATCCATATGACCTAGATTCCAGTGTGTACGTGTGCCGCCACACCGTTTGATCTTGAGACTGCATCACTGTATGAGTGTATACGGCGGGAGAATATATGTGTGTGTGTGTGTGTGTGTGTGTACGTGTGTGTATTGGCTTGTGGGATTTGTCAGTTATTTACACCTCACCATCTTTAGGTGTTTTTTTGAGCCATAATGGCAAATGAATATAATCCAAAAAAAAGAAAAAAAAAAAAAAACAATGAAAAATCAATCAGAAGCAGCCCCTCCCCTGCCCTTGTTACCGCGGTGATGCTTAGATTCTATCAATGAGCAAAGGGCCCTGTTGCCATGGAAACAGTTATGAATGAGAAGAGGCCAGTAACCATGGAAACTGTGTGAATGAGGAATGGCTCGTTGCTATGGAGATGCCGTGAATGGGAAGAGACCTTAGTGGTGTGATGCTGGTGAGAGACTTCAATCATCATCATCATCCTCGTCCAAATTGTAATCCAAATATAAATGAATCAGGAAACAGGGAGTTTGGTTCTCATGCAGGCATACTGACTCACACTGACACATACTGCCTTTCTGTCTCTTACACACACATGCACGCACACACTCACTGTGTCACAGCTCCAGTTGATCTGAGGTAAGAAAAGGGGTGACCCTGGAAACCGAGGAAGCCTCCTCAGTCAGGGAGGACTCACTGATCACATTATGGTCCCCACATTTCTGTTTCCCCTGACAGTAAAAAGGCGTTTATACACGGATGTAACCACACGCTTATACACACACACACACACACACATATATACACACACACTAGACAGACCCCTCCTCGTAGTAATGTCCCTGTGCGTCTGAGGGAGATTGTCAGGTGTGTCCCAGCAGAGCTCACTCCCGTCAGCACTCGGCAAACACCTCCTGTCTCAGTGTGAATCCCTCTCTTTAACCCCTCCATCATTCCCTGCCATCACCAGCCTCTCCTGGGCCTGGCAACCCGTGCTGGCAACCCGTTATTTCATCCACTTCAACAGGGTTACGTCTCTACCCATTCCCCCCCTCACACTACAGCAGGGCTATATCTCTAACCAATTACTCTCACATTACAACAGGGCTACATTTCTAACCATTCCCCCTCACATTACAATAAGACTACATATCTAACCATTCCCCATAAAACAAACCATTCATATCTTTCAGTATTTTCTTTACTTCACAGCTTCATCCCAGAACATCTGTCTGTGTAGCCTCCTTTTTTTTCTTCATGTCTCTCTCTCTCTCATCCTTTCCTTCTGTCCGTCTCTCTCTCTCTCCTCTCCTTTATGGTGGCTTTCATGTCTGTCTCGTATCACTTCATATGTGGTGTCCTGCATATGTGTGTCTGCAGGGCTATTGGAGGGACCGGATCTGTGAGGAGTGCTTGCTATGTGTCTTTTTCCCCTGGATTTTGTGATGTCACATGTGTCCTCACTGCTGCGTGGGGAAAACCCGGGTACTTTTATTCCTGAATCCCGCCCTGGGACCCTGAGGAGCGTCCATCTTTGTTCGGTGCAATCACGCACAGACTAGCTGATGATACACTGCAGCAGCTCTGCCCCGAAAACACAGGCTGGGAGTCGAACCAAAAAAGGCCTCCAAGAAAAAGTGCGCATGGGCTCTCTGCTTGGGCACTTAGCGTTATGAAAGCGTTTGGGTAATGGGCCGGTGATGGATGAGAGTCCTGGCCGAGGGGCAGGCTTGTACCCTCTGCCATGCCACCGATGGGGAGTGCAGACATGTTGTAACTTCACTGTCTGAGTGATGCTGCACAGTCCTTAATGTCATGTAATGATGTCTCATTCACACACACAGGTAGCACTGCAGAGTGAAAGTCATTGCTTTTATGGGAAAGAGGTATGCTTTAAGTGCTTGTCATTGTAAAGAAAACTGTTGATCATTTATCAGAAAGCACCCCTGGGTGCCTGTTAGGACACTGTAATACAGTAATACCATGTGATGGTATTGATGTGGCAGTGATGTTACTACAGTGGTATCAGTAATATGATAACGCCATGTTGGACAGTGAATCGCAGAGACGTTACATCACTGCTATCCGTTCTGCGCTGACACTGCGCGGGAGAGTGACGCAGTGATGTGATGGCATACAGTGACATCATGTCACTACATTTCATTACGTCGCATTATTGTCATCTAGCAGACGCTTCTTTCCAGAGCAACTTACGTAGGTTGCATTAAGTAGGATATCCATTTATACAGCTGGATATTCACTGAGGCGATTTTGGATCAAGTACCTTGCCCAAGGGTACAATTGGGAATCAAACAAGCAACCTTTTTTTATTCCGAGCCCTCCTCCTCACCACTATGCCACACTCTACTGTGCCATCACCCCTGCTAATTCTGTAGTACTATGAAGTATTGTGATGTCATGTGAAGCCCAGTGATGTCACAACATAGCTGTCCAGTAGTACTGTAACCGTGCAGACGTTGAGGCATTGGTGATGCTACAACGCTGCTACACCGTTGAGTAATACTGCAGCGCTCTGTGGAGAGCGCCGATGTTACAACAGGGCTGTTGGGTGATAAATGTGATGATTCACACAGTGCGTCAGCCGGGGGAATAACTGGAAACGTAGTGACAATAGGGAGCTACTCCGCTCGGCGTGTTGGTGCCCTCGTCACCGTCCCCGCTGCTCTGTCTGTGTCTGTCACCCTCCCCCTCGTCTTCCCTTAATCTCTGTTTTCTCTCCCGTGCGCTCCCACTCTCCATTTCTCCATTTCCCGTGTCTTTAAGCTGTCCTCCCTCTTGTGTCGCTTCCCTCCTCTTTCTGCCTACGTCTTTCTTTCCTTGTTCCTCCTCTCCTCACTTTTGTCTTTCCTCTACTTCTCCTTCCTCTCTCCATCACCCCCCCTGCTCTCCGGCTCCCTCTAGCGTCAGGGCAGAAAGGCCTTTGTTTGAGAGCTGGGCTGGGATCCTGGGAGGGACTGTACTCCCTGGCATTCAAAGCCATCACTGTTTGTTTCCAGTGTGGGTCTGAGGTGTGCCGCTGCAGTGGACTATGGGTAATGTAGTGTAGTGTGCATGGAGACTGCTGCGTGTGACTGTCTTAAATCCTGTAATATTAAAAGAGATCTTTAGCTGGTTATGCAAGGCTTCCTGTACTTTCAGTAGTCTCTTGGATCATGACAGGACACAGGGAAGGAGGAAGATGACATCTCAGAGGAGACAGACTCACTCCCTGTCTCTTTCTCCGTCTCCTCCTTCCCTCTCGCTCTTTGTCAGCGTCTCACATGTCTGCCCCTTTCTATCTGTCTTGCTCTCCCACAGTTGCACTCTTCCTCCCTTTTTTAAATCCCTCCACCATCTGTCTGCTCCTCTGCTCTCTCTGGCGTTGGTTGCGTTCCGCCCTCTGCGTGTCTCTTTTTCCCAGCACACTCCAGAATTCTCGTCAATAGCTTCCTGGGATGCCCCCTCCCCCACCCCACCTACCCCACCCCACTCCTGTCCCAGAAAGAAATGGAAATTTCCAGTGTCCCCCACCACCCCTCCTGTACACCGAGCTGTCAGAGTGTATAAGGGCTCTGAGTCACAGCATGGAGAAGGTGGGGGGGGTGGTGGGGGGGCAGAGAGCAAGTTCTCTCTGATTTCCATTTCCAGTACGCAGGTGTTTGACTCAGCCATCTCGCGGCCCATTCAGTAAAACAGCCTGTGCACGCCAGGCTTCTGATTCACTGTCCCTGGATGGCAGTGTGACCGTGCGGTTGCCCTTGGGGACAGCTGAGAAACCGTGGACTGTCACTGCCATGGTGAGGCTGTGACCCACCCCCTAACAGACTGCTACAGCACAGACACGTACAACCTCGGCTAAGCATCTTCACTTTATCATGCTTTTTCCAGTGAACGGCCCTCTGTCTGTCTCTGTGCTTATGTGACGGTCTCAGGGTGTGGCCAGGATAGAGTGTTAGTGTAAGTGTGTGAATGACTGAGTGCGTGCGTGTGTGTGTGTGCGCGCGCGCGCTTATGTGTGCGTGCGCATGTGTGTGAGTGAGTGTGTGTCTGTGTGCATGTGTGTGTGTGTGTGTGTGTGTGTTTGCGTGTGTGTGTGTGACTGAGTGAATGTGTGTGTGTGTGTGTACGCCTGCATGTGCGTGTACCCGTGTGCATCTGTGCGGCGCGTGTGAGTGAGACGGTGACAGTGCCCACTGGCTGGCGGTTTCTCTCGGTTCCTGACAGCAGCTCTATAAATAGGAGCAGCTGAAGATGTGAATAAATGAGCCAGTCAGCAGATCTCCCTCCCTCTTGCATCCTGAGTCCTGGACCGTCTGTCCAAGTTCTGTGCCCACTCTCTCCTCCCTTCTCCCTCTCTCAGGTCTCTCTCTTTCTCCTCGCCTCTACCACGCCCAAAACTCTTTACCGCTGCGTCACTTCCCCCCACCTCTCCCACACTTTTCCCTCTTTCTACAGCTTCCTCTGGCCGATATTCATACTCTTTCTCACTGTGTTGTTCTGTCTTTAACCCAAGTAGTATCTCTAACACTCAGATACCGCCGGTAGAGCTGGTCAGGACACTGGACTTGTGTCCCAGACTGCACCCCTCCAGTAAATCTCCACAGTTCTGCTGTTTTTAACTGTAAATTCCTTCCAGGATTTATTATATATAACACAAACCTTTGCTGTATCACGGTTACACACCACACGACATGTTACAACTCTATGACATTGGGTTGCAGGCAGATAAAGCTGACCCTTACGGGGTGAAAGTTGTCCCCCATCATGCCTGCCTGTCTGTCTGTGTGGCGTGGGGAGGAGACTGGCCTCCAGCTCAGACGTGCCTGCTTGGGGGCACTGCTGCACCTACCCTAGCCTTTCCACGCCATTGTTACCCACCTTCAGAGTGGAACAGGGTGTGGCCACCACCCGCTGGGCGACAGAGGGAAGCCCCCAATCCAGGATTCAGTTTTGGACTTGGCTGAATGTATTGTTTTGTATTCAGCTGAATTCAAATGGTGCAATGAGCTGAGTCTTAGCTGTTGGCCTGGATGGGTGAGCCTCTACACTGGAAAGAGTAATATAAGGCACAATGGTTGGTGTGTTCTGCTTAGCAGGAGCTGTAAAGCTATAGCAGATTGCTGACTGGATAACTTAATGGTAATTTAGTCAGTCATCTCATTTGGTTGCCCATCAGTTGGTACTAGGTGAGAATGTTTTGTGGTTAATTTTACATTTACTGTGATTAACTTTTAGCACATTCACTCTAGACAGTAATTGACTTGATAACTGAATTGTTAATGTTGATGCTGATACTGAAAAACATTTTTATAATAAATATTGTTAATGAATGAACCACTCAGCAATGACGGATGTCAGAGGGTATTTGATAACTTAACTTTTTGTCTCATTTATCTGGCCATGTCAACAGAAGGAAAATTCTTTTGTCAGAAGTGATTGTGAATTGAGCAGACTATTGCAGTTGGCTTCTCACATCAGTACAAGTGCAGGTTTACAGTTTGAGTCATTTGACAGAGAGCTCACAGTGGGACACTTTGCCATTGTAAATAATGCCTTTTTTCTTTTTTTTTTCATTTTCTTAGGATTTTGCATAGTTATTCAGCAAAAGCTTTCATAAGTGGCCAGACAGCTACAAATATGGATCCAGTGAACCTTTGAACCTTTGCACGATGTTGAAGGGTGTTTGAAGTTGCAGACATACACCACTCTCTGTATTCTTATATTCTCTTCCCTAATATCCCATTCATAACTAATATAAGAATGACCTCTCACAGACTTAAGTTTGAACAATGCGGATGACAACCCCTGAGGATATGTGTCTCTGTCTCCTCTGCTCAGTACTCCTTGATCTAACTGTGTCTTTGTGTGTTGTTGGTGATACTGACCCTGTCTTTCTCTCCCTCCTCCTCTCCCCTTTTCTCTCCCTTCTCCCTCATCTCTTTCTCTCTCTGCAGCATCTTATCCACAGTGGGCTCGGACTTTGACCTCCGCACCTTGCGCGCTGTCCGAGTGTTGAGACCCCTCAAACTGGTGTCGGGAATTCCCAGTGCGTAGCAGTGCAGAGGAGGGGGGGGGCAGAAGGAAGCCAAAATGGGAGGGATGGGGGGGGGGGGGGGGGGGGGGGTTGGAACAGGGGGCAGGATGGCAAAGGGAGGGAGGCAAGAGGTGAAGAAGCTTGGGGCAAGAGCGGGGCCATGGAGATAGGGATAGAGGGGGGGAGGGGGGGGGGGGCAATGGCAAACTGAAAAAAGCATGTGGAGAGAGAGAGAGAGAAGAAAAGCAGTGGAGAACAGTTAGGGAGAGAGGCTGATACACAATCAGAAGGAGGAGAGAGTGGAGGAGGAGGAAAATTAAGTGAGTTTGTTACTGAGGAGTAGTAGGAATATTGAGTTGGAATATGTAGCACTCATGAATCTGTTAATGTCTGTTCATGTACTAGTGTATGTAAAAGGTGGTAGGGATATTGTTTTACCAAAGGAAATGTGGGTGTGGACATCAAAAAGAGTGTGGGTTGTTCAGCAAAGAAGTGCCTTCTCAGACCTGTGCTTCCTCCTCCAGGCCTGCAGGTGGTGCTGAAATCCATCATGAAGGCCATGATCCCACTGCTGCAGATCGGCCTGCTGCTCTTCTTCGCCATCCTCATGTTTGCAATCATTGGCCTAGAGTTCTACATGGGCAAGTTCCACACCACCTGCTTCGACATCGTCACCAGTGAGTTCTTCCTTCTTTCCCTCTGTTTCTCACTCTCTCTCGCTCCTTGCTCTCTTTCTCACTCTTTCCCCGACAGCTTCTGTTTGAAGTGGTGTTAATTATGGTGCGCACGGAGTCATAGTAGCAAATATATTGAATCACCTATTTGAGGGATCAAGGGCAAATTACTCATACCGTCTGCGAGCAGAACACATACCTTCAAAGCCAAAACATTGCTGTTGTTGATATGCAGACTGATAAATACTTGAACAGGCGTTTATAACAAGGGCTTAACATTGACTGACGATGTGTGATCCGTACAGTGTAAACAACTGTCATTGGTTGACGATTCCCAAACTGAACTGGAAACATTTCTTCTCTCTCACTCTGTCCCCCTCTCACTCCCACTCTCTCTCTCCTTCTTTCTTCCTCCCTCTCTCTTTTTCTCCCTTTTCCCCTTCATCCCTCCCACCCTCCCCCTCTCATTCCCACTCTCTCTCCTCCTTTCTCTTTCTCTCTCTCCCCCTTTTTCCCCTCCCTCTCTCAGTGGAGATCCGGGAGGAGTTCCCGTGCGGGCAGGAAGCCCCGTCGCGGCTGTGCCCGAACGGGACGGTGTGTAAGGAGTACTGGCTCGGTCCGAATTACGGCATCACACAGTTCGACAACATCCTGTTCGCCGTGCTCACCGTCTTCCAGTGCATCACCATGGAGGGCTGGACTGACCTTCTCTACTATGTGAGTGACACCGCAGTGTGATCCAGCAGTGAGCGAGCCATACCTCTGCGTGTAGTTTGTGAATGACTTTGAGAGTGTTACATGCTGGAGTATGAGAGGGATTCTTTTGTACGGTGGGACATGTTAGATTGTTGTGAGGTGTTGTGAGTTTCCGAGTCTGCAGTCTGGCGGAGTTAGCACCGAGTATGGTTCAGTGTGTGGGTGACCCTGCAGCATTGTGGAGTATGTGGATGGTGGTGTGGTGTAGTGGTAAGGAGCAGGGCCTGTAACCGAAAGGTTGCTGGTTCGATTCCCCATTTGGGTACTACTGCTGTACGTTTGGGAAATGTACTTAACCCAGAATGTACACAAGTAGTCCAGCTCTATAGATGAGTAACACATAACGTTGTAACCTATGGAAGTCACCCAGGATAAGAGTGACTGCTAAATAACAATAAGGTAATGCGATGTATACTGTCTGTGAGCGGTGTTGTTATGTGTATGAATGATAATGGCCGGGCAGAGCAGCGGTGTATCTGATTCCTTACTGCACTGGGCCACACAATCCCATTTCTGCGGGGAGTGAGCATGTCAGACTGAGCCGAGTGCAGACCTGCAGGCCGCTGTATGGGAATTTAACATGGAGACCAGGTGCGGATAAATACACAGGAGGGGTCTCGCAAAGCACTCACCCGGAGCCAGACGTCCTTTAGCTGGTCTCTTGTGGTGCTTGTGTCTCAGAGCAGTTCACCAGGCAGGTGTGATGGAAAGGGTTGCTTTTGAAGAGCGATAGTCCCGGAACTAGAATAAATGATAAAGTAATCACAGTATTATATGGATGAGTAAGTGTCTATACCGTGCTACCTGCTCCAAGGACACACACACACACACACAAACACACACATATGCATGCTTAAGTACACATGCATACGCACACAATCACATGCACACATACAGACACCAACACACCTTAACTCACCACTCAGAGCTCGATTTCTTTTTCACTTTGCCTTCGCACCCTCACATTTCCACGTCCCCACCTCCTTCCTCCTCTCCCTCTCAGCCCCTCCCTCTCTTTTTTTTCCCCCCTCCTTTCTCCTGCCCCTGTCTCCCTCCCCTTTCCTCCCTCCCTCTCTCTCAGTCCCAGTTGGTACAGCGCTCTATATTTAACAGCCCCTGTTCAGTCAGAGTTCTTCTTGCAGCTGCAGGGGGAGAAAGTGATGAAAGTTTAATGGCCAAAAAGGCTGCAGAGTGTACAGCACAGCAGCGGTGCTCTCAGACAGAAAGGGAGAGAACTGCATTTTCATACGCACTTTATGTACTTTTGCTTACATGGCAGTAAGGCCCTGCCAAATGCTCAGACTATTAGATTTTTACCTCGCTGCTTCCCAAATGCCACAAGCAACAAACCTGCATACTCACACTTAGTACTACGTTAAAAAACAATTGTACTAAGTTAAATGGTTTGATTCATCTATAAACTTGGACATGGGACAAGTGTATGATTGTCGATTGTGGTAAATATTGTAAGATATTACGCAATGAAATGTAACAGATAAAGTCTTTAAATACGTAGATGTGTAATGTACTTCCTGGAACAACAGCAACAATTTTATTCCCGTGTAGTTAAGAGAAACAAAACTAGCCAATCATTTTGTCTCTCTCAATGCTCTCTGTGCGTATCAGGACAGAGGTGTCCAGCTGGAGGAAGGCGGAACACACACACACGCCATGTTCCTCTTGAAAAAATGCCAATCATAAGCATACCTTCAACACTTCTTTTGTTAGCAGCATAATTATACACAGAATAATACCTTTTCACAGGTAAAACCCATTTCATTTTCAAAAAAAAAGAAATCGCTGTTAGGCGAGGGTTTACCATAAACGAGGAGACCATTCAGCCTAGCTCAGCTCCTTGTTCTTCATCTGTATCTGAGCCACGCACGCTGAGGGAAATTTACTGTCTGTGTGTGTGTCTGTCTGTGTGTCTGTCTGTCCAGAGCAACGACGCCTCAGGGAGCGCATGGAACTGGATGTACTTCATCCCCCTCATCATCATCGGATCTTTCTTCATGCTGAACCTGGTGCTGGGCGTGTTGTCCGGGTAAGTCCCTCTGTCCGTCCCGCTGTCCTTCTGTCCGTCCATCAGTAAAGTATTACGCTCCCGTCTGTCTGTCACTCATAGAGGATGCAGTTTCATCCCTTTCTGTCTGTGTGTCTGCCCAGGCCCTTGTTTCTCACTGTCTCACGGTGAGCTTGTCTCTTTAACTGATGTCTCAGTTACGGGCAGACCCTGAACACTGCATATACTGGCTTGCAGTAAGGCAGTGCTCTGTGGCATACAGCCATGCTGATTGCAGTGGTGTTATCAGTGGTTCACTGAGGTTTTTATTCAGAGCAGCTGAAACACTGTTAATGTAAACGTCTGCTCCTTTCATCAGTGAAACCCGCCTGAACATTCTGTGAATATTATTAAAGCCTCCTACCTCTTCATTACATTTGTGTAGTAATAATGACTTGAGCAAAGTTCCTATCCCGTATTAAATGGAGTGATTCTACAATGATGGAAATGGACTGTAGCCGTGCAATGATCTGCTGCTCTATGTGTGTGTGTGTGCGTGTGTATGCGCGCGGGTACGTGTGCATGTGTGTGTGTGCCTGCGTTTTCGTGTGTGTGTGTGTATGTGTGCTTGTGTGTGTGCCTGTGTGTGTGTGTGTGGGTGTGTGTGTGTGTGTGTGCGCGTGCCTGTGTGTGTGTGCGTGTGTTACACAGGGAGTTTGCCAAAGAGAGGGAGCGCGTGGAGAACAGGAGCAAGTTCCTCAAGCTCAGACGGCAGCAGCAGATCGAGAGGGAGCTCAACGGATACCTGGAGTGGATCTGCAAAGCAGGTACGCAGCGTGGACTCACTACGCTACGCACCGAATGACACAACACAGCGTCCCACTCTGACACTCTGACGCGCTCAACACGCCGCACTGTACCGCCAGTGTATTGTTGCGCTGACAACGCTAACTGCCCAATGGCGCTGTCTGACAGACACTGACCAGTGCTGTAGCCCACCTCTGAATTCTGTGCTGATACGTAACTGTGAGTGTAGCATGCAGCAGGGAGCTCTCAGTTCTATCTGCCTGTGCCCTGCCCAAAACATCTCTGTTTGATTTAACATTTTTCCTCTGTTTAGAAGAAGTTATCCTTGCGGACGAAGACAATGACACAGACGATCGGATGCCCTTTGACGGTATTTATCTGAATTTGCTTTTTCTCCTTCTCTCTCCTTCTGTCTTTCTCTCTTCTTCTCTCTGTCTCTCGCTCTCTCTCTGTCTCTCTCACTCACTCTGTCTTGTACAACATTGAATGTAAGAAGTATTGCTCACCCTGTTCATCTCTCTGTGGAGATGATGTATACACGCTGCTCAGCACTCTGGCTGCCCACATCCTCTCTCATACGTTAATACCAAAATGAGATGTATATAGATATGCTCTCAGGTAATTACCCTGGATCGGTTTTAGCTTTTTTTCACAAAACAGCTGGGGTCAGGGCAAAGGTCATAGCAGCTGACACTGAGTCAGCTGTTGCAGGCTGGAAGGACCTGCAGTACTTGGTAAATATGCACAGTGCAAAGTATATGCAATTTTTATATTGTTCTGTGTATGAGAGAGGTGAGAAAGGGGGATGAGAACAGAAGGGAGGAGGGGAAAGAGGGATTTTGGGGAGTAGACAGTAGAAAAGGATAGAAAGAAGAGAGGTGAGAACACGGAGCAGGAAAGTGTGCTCAGAAGCTTCTATTTCAAGGGAAAGGTGTCACTAGAGTGTTTGTGAGAGAGAAGAAGTGTGTGTGTTTGTGTGTGTGTGTCTGTGTGTGTGTGCGCGTGTGTGTGTGCGCGTGCGTGTGTGAATATTTATCTGTGGGTCCATGTGCGTGTATGTGTTTGTGGGTATGTGTGCATGCATGTGCATCTGTGTGTACATGTGTGTGTGACACTGTGCATGTATGAGTGTGTGTGTGCATTCGCGTGCCTGCGTGTGCGTGTGCCTGTGTGTGTGCATTCATGTGTGTGTGTGTGCGTGTGTGTGTGTGCGTGTGGGTGTGTGTGTGTGTGTGTGTGTGTGTGTGGGTGTGTGCGTGCGTGGGTGTGTGCGTGGGTGTGTGCGTGGGTGTGTGCGTGGGTGTGTGCGTGGGTGTGTGCGTGTGTGTGTGCGGGTGTGTGTGTGTGTGGGTGGGTGTGGGTGGGTGTGTGGGTGTGGGTGTGGGTGGGTGTGGGTGGGTGTGTGGGTGTGGGTGTGGGTGTGTGCGTGTGCGTGTGTGTGTGCGTGTGCGTGTGCGGGTGGGTGCGGGTGCGGGTGCGGGTGCGCGTGCGCGTGCGGGTGTGGGTGTGTGTGTGCCTGTGAGTGTTGCAGCAGAGGGTGCCATGACACAGTGTCACTGTGTTAATTCACACTCAGGATCAAGGAGGAGACCCACCATTAAGAAGAGCAAGACTGATCTGCTGAACCCAGAGGAGGGGGAGGGAGACATCGCTGTGGGTGAGAGAACCGGCCGAGACCGTGACTGGCAGAGAGAGGAGCCACACAGGGATTCATTCACATTACATTACTTTACTACACCTGTGTGAAGTTCAAACAAATACGTATAGTACAGACGGGATGGGACAAGATGCATTGCATTTGCCCAAGATAAAACAGGGCAGGTACTTACAGAAGG
The DNA here is from genome assembly GCF_013368585.1 of Megalops cyprinoides. NCBI lineage: Eukaryota > Metazoa > Chordata > Actinopteri > Elopiformes > Megalopidae > Megalops > Megalops cyprinoides. The sequence goes on along the minus strand of NC_050601.1, from coordinate 5,563,381 downwards.
AATGTAAGTGGATGTATTTTAAGGCAGAGTTGTTTTGTGACAGAAAAAAATTAGGGAAATAAAAAAAAGTAAGTATAATACAGGTTTTGGATAGCTGGAAGAGTTGACTAAGCACCTTAAATATGGCAGTTTTGTCATCACTGTTTTTTGAGGTGTGGCAGGTTTGTACTCTTTTTGTATGTCACTTCCTTTAAATCGCTCTTTTGTCTCTTGCCCCCCCCCCCCCCCCAGGCTCACCCTTCGCCCGGGCCAGCATCAAGAGCGCCAAGCTGGAGGGCTCCTCCTTCCACAAGAAGGAGCGGCGGCTGCGTTTCTTCATCCGCCACATTGTGAAGACGCAGGCCTTCTACTGGACCGTCCTGTGCCTGGTGGGCCTCAACACGCTGTGTGTGGCCGTCGTGCACTACGACCAGCCCGAGTTGCTGTCCGACTTCCTCTGTGAGTACAGCATGGCCCCACCCCACAGAGAGAGAGAGAGAGAGTGAGAGAGAGAGAGAGAGAGAGAGAGAGGGAGAGAGAGAGGGAGAGAGGGAGAGGGGGAGGGAGAGAGGGGGAGGGAGGGAGAGGGAGGGTGAGTGTGTGAGAGAGAGAGAGAGAGAGAGAGAGAGAGAGAGGGAGAGGGAGGGAGGAAGAGAGAGAGAGAGAGAGGGAGAGAGAGGGGTGGTGAGTCACTCTCAGTCCCGCTGTACAGCACTGCACTGCACCCCAGTGACACGGTGACTTACTGTAGGTACCACTGTATAACACCACGCCCTCCCCCTGCCTGACTGTATCACTCCCACAGCACTCCGTCCTGCAGGCCCCTTCTTTCTGTCATTGTTCCTCTCATAGTTAAAGACTCCCAACCAACACCCCCCCCCCCCCCCCCCCCCCAATCAGGCCAGGTGAAATTTTTGCCCCTCATTTGTACTCCAAGGACTCGGTCAGTTTCAGTCACTACCCAACAGCCCATGTCATTCTGTACCTTTTAGTGGTCTGTGTGCAGTTCTGCCGATGGGAAATTGACATCTCACACGGCACGTCAACACCAGTTTCATCATCGCTTTTCTCTGACACCCCTTTATCTTTCTTGTTCTGTTTACCTCCCTCTATATTCTTCTCTCTCTCTCGCTTCCTCTCTCTCTCTCTTGCTTTCTCTTTCTCTATCTCCCTTTCCCTCTCTCTCCCTTTCTCTCTCTTTCCCTCTCTCACTCTCTCTGCCTCTCTCGCCCTCTCTTTCCCCCTCGCACTGCAGATTTTGCCGAGTTCATCTTCCTGGGCATCTTCATGTTTGAGATGTTGATAAAGATGTACGGACTGGGGACCCGGCCTTACTTTCACTCCTCCTTCAACTGCTTCGACTGCATTGTGAGTGTCCCGCCCTGCGGAGAATGCCGTCACGCTGCTGGCGTTTCCCTTGTTTTTCTGATCTCATGTTGTTTCAGAAAGCGCACCGCTCCTAATGTTCTTGGCACGTTGGCGCTGGTTGAATGCGTCTGCCTTAGAGGCACCAGCCCTTTGGAAAGCGAAGGCGGAATGTTGCATCCGCTCCGTGTTCCTCTGTAAGGCGAGGCTGTGTGTCTTTGGCAGGTCATTGTGGGCAGTATATTCGAGGTGATCTGGGCAGTTATCCAGCCAGGAACCTCCTTTGGGATCAGTGTCTTACGAGCTCTCAGGTTATTGAGGATCTTCAAAGTGACCAAGTGAGTCTCTCCTGTCTGCCCGTCTGTCTGTGCGTCTGTCTTCCTTTCTTCCTGACCCATATGTCTCTCAGACTGATCTCTTCCTCTTTCTGTCAGTGTGTCCAGTCTGTCTGTCCATCCTTATCTGCCTGACGTTTTACATATTTACAGTGTTTAGCATAGTCTGAGAGTTCTCCTTTGCTGTGTCCAGCTCTGCTGGTTGTCTTTCAGGCATTTTTTTGGATGTGCTCAGGTGAGGTGTGCTTCTCTCTCCAGGTACTGGGCGTCCCTGCGGAACCTGGTGGTGTCTCTGCTCAACTCCATGAAGTCCATCATCAGCTTGCTCTTCCTCCTCTTCCTTTTCATCGTGGTCTTTGCTCTGCTGGGAATGCAGCTCTTTGGGGGCCAGTCAGTACCAAACCCCTCTTTTTCTCTGAACCCCAGAATCACCAAACCTACCCCTAGCATTAATTTCTATAATTTAGTTTAACAAGCAGAGTTCAGTTCAGCTGAGTGTTGAGAACTGTTTTAACTGCATTAACAAATGTGAAATGTGAAATTCAAAGCTTAAACACTGTTCTGCTTTCGCATTCTTAGTCTGGCTTTCTGTATACCTCTTACTCCACCTCACCCGGTGTCTCTGTTTTTGCAGATTTAATTTTGAAGCAGGCACTCCCCCTACAAACTTTGATACCTTTCCTGCAGCAATAATGACCGTTTTTCAGGTAACAGAATGTTTTGTGTGTGTGTGTGTGTGTGTGTGTGTGTGTGTGCGCGCGCGCATCTGTGTGTCTGCACGGATGTGTGTATATGCATTTGTGTGCACTTTTACGTGTGTTTGTGTATGTGTTTCTTTGTATGTGTGTGTATGCATTTGTGTGCATGTCTGCGTATCCTCGTATGTATATGTGTGTTTTGCTCTGAGCAGTGTATGAAATAGCAGTCTCTTTCCCACACAGATCCTGACCGGAGAGGACTGGAACATGGTGATGTACGACGGCATCAAGTCTCAGGGCGGAGTGAACAAGGGCATGGTCTTCTCCATCTTCTTCATCGTCCTGACACTCTTCGGGAACTGTATCCTGTTCCAGCGCGTGTGCACGCGCCCACGCCCCCACGCTCAGCGCGTCCAATCACAGTGCGACACTGCAAAGGAACGGACCAATCGCGGGGCGCGATGAGACACTGCAGCAGGCAGTAGATGTAAATGCAGTGTCGTGCAAAACTCAGTGCCTCACACATTTCCATCACAAATGAACCATTTCAAAGAGGCACGGAAAAAGGCAGAGGAGCACCTGCCGTCTTCGCAAGAAAACGTGTTCTCATTTACACACCGCAGGTGCATCAGAGCAACATGTTGAAAGGGCTTCCGTGAAATAATGTAATATTAGAGCCGTGAAGCGCATAGACTGGCCGCGGCGAAAAAGAGACCGCATTTGAAAAAGAACAGGGCATAACAACATTATGCCTTTTCTGTTTTGAACATCCATTTAACATTTAAAATTCGCTCCACTACGTCAATGTGCAAACAAGATTAGCTACGTTTTGCTGCTTGCTGTTCTCAGGCTGAAGAAGCATATAACCATAACTATGTCTTAAGTCACGAGTTCTCAGATAAGGGTCCTAATTAGTCAACTATATTAAAATAGACTGCGTGAATACACCTATACTCCTCATTCAACACTGAATGAATGGCCAGGTTTGTGCAATGTTGGTGAATTGATTGGTACATATTTAGGTGCTCCATGCATATACTTTCTTTAACCCGCTGATCTCAGACACCCTGCTCAATGTGTTCTTGGCCATCGCTGTGGACAATCTGGCCAATGCACAGGAGCTGACTAAGGTAGAGTTCATCCGAGTGCCATCGCGGGGCGACTCCATCCCGCCGGCTGACCTGTGGCCTCCTTATTCTTCACTCCCCTCCTTCCCCTCAGTACCCGTCTCTCCCCTGTCGGGCTGGCCTGTCACAAGCCGGTTCAAACAGATCTGTCATCGTGATGGTATTGCAGGAGACCCGGGCTGTCTCTCTGTCTGTCTATCTGTCTCTTTTTCTCTCTCTCTCTCTCTCTCTCTCTCTCTCCTTCCCTCACTCCTGATTGCACTTCTGTGGACGTGCTTTACCCTCTGTCTTCCCTCTGTCTCCCCTCCTGCCTTCTTTCGGCACCTCTCTTTCCCTCTCACCCTTTCTCTCTCCCCCTCTTCTCCTTGTCTCCCTCTGTCTGTGTCTGTATGCTGACTGTCCCTCTCTCTCTCCCTCTCCCTTCTCTCTCGCACGTCAGGATGAGCAAGAGGAAGAGGAGGCCGCGAGTCAGAAGATCGCCCTGCAGAAGGCCAAGGAGGTGGCGGAAGTCAGCCCCCTGTCTGCGGCCAACCTGTCCATCGCAGCGTGAGTCTCCCCCTGTGCCCAGCCTGCATCTCTGCCCCCCCCTGTCTGTCCCCCCCTCACCTGTGTCTCCAGTGCAGCCTAGAATCCTCCAGACTATGTACAGTCCCCATTCCCCTCTAACTTAGACTGTTATGGCTCCTTCTTCTTCCCCCTTCCTGTACTTGACCAAAAAAACCAACTGACAAAAAGAGTCTTCCAATGGGGTGCTTGGTCTTCTTCCTGGAGGGGGAGGATGTTTTGAACCATCCACTTAAAACATGTATTCCTCATTTAAATATGAACAAGTCCTCATAACACCCACCCCCCTCAGGATCAGGACAGTGCCCCCCCCCCCACATCCCCCCAACCCCCCCACCCCCCATTCCTTGCACAGTAGCCGCTTGGTCTTCAGGTAGTCCTTGTATTTAGCCCTGTTAGAAACTGTGTGTTGTAGTTCCCCTAGGCCCTTGTAGTACTAAGTAGAAGGTTGACTGTGGGCACCATGTAGATTTTGTCCTCTGGGGCCCTGTCTTCTGTGGAATTGTAGTTTAAACCTCTCCAGGAGTATGGGCTGCCCTCCCTTAATCACTCAAACCACTGATCTGAGAGCAGCAGCTCAGATCGACAAACCAATGAGAGACATAGACCAGCGCTGGTCTGAGAACAGCGCTATCGTCTGAATGCTACAGCATAATCTTCACTCACCTATTCGGTGGCAGTAGCAGCTTTTAAATAGGATTGAGGATCCACAGACGGGAATTTCTCAGTGGGAGAGCCTCAGCAGACTAAAGCACATTATCATGTTTAAATTCCATATGGGGATTTTCCTGGTAGATTTCCTGCTTGATCTAAATTTACTCACGCAAAGACGGCAAAAAAAAGTGAACTCCACAGCTGTCTAGACTTGTTTCTTTTCACTCCACTTACGGTACAGAGTAACGACAAAGGGCTTCCGATACAAGCCGTCGGCATGCAATTTTACACGTAGCGCAGGCTCCGTGCCGTACCCCAATCTGTAGATGCCCTACCCCAATCCGGGATTTGGGGGGGCTGCAACGCCGCACGCGCACCAGCGCGACGTTGGATCGATTGTAGGCGGCAGGAACCGTAGGGCCCTGACCAGCGGATACTCCTGGAAGCCTTGTGTTACGGTCGCATTGTCCACTGTCTCATCTCACGGCCCCCCTGTTTCCTCCTCAGAGAGGCAGTTATCAGTGAGCGTCTCCACGCCACAGAACCCTTGCTGGACTGGTATTTATTCATTTACTGATTCTGTTCTTTTGCTCCGATCCTTTTTTTTTTCCCCTCCCACCTCTTTTTTCGCCTCTCTCTTGTGTTTGTTCCTTTCCTTTTCTTTGACCTTTGACCTCTGTTGCCTGTCATTGGCAGAATGGCTGCAGCTGTGCTGGGGTAGGTCGGGTGGGGGGTGAGAGGGAGGGGGGGGGCACGGTGTGCTCTTGTGCATAACTCTGTAAATGGCGGCCTGAAATTCAACGCTCAGTCTTTTCTTCTTTTCTTCTTGTTGGTGTTTGGTTTGGGGGTGGGGAGGGGGAGGGGTTTTTCATCTCTGCTCTTTGTATGATTTTTTTGGGGTTGGATCCTTTTTTGTTTTATTTTTTTTTCCTTTCCCTGCATCCTCATCACGTGATCTGCAGCTTTTCTCAAACTGGGCCTTCCCTGGGCCTCCGGTTTGAGAAAGTCGTGTCCTCCTCCATCAATCTGTGGCAGCTCTTTCTCAAAACTCTAGCCAGTGTGGTGACCCTTGACCCCCCCTCTTTTGTGTCACACCTTTCCTTGGCGTTTTCGAGGGTTTTTTTTGAGATTTTTGAAGCTCTGTCACTCTTCTTCTCTCTTTGCCCCCCTCTCCTCTCTGATCCCTCTCTCTCCCTCTCTACCCCTTCTCCCCCCCCCCCCCCCCCCGGCATATTCTCGCCCCCTCCCTTCTCTGTCTCTCTCCTTTCTTCCCCCTCCATGATCCCCCATCTGGCCTATTCTCCCTTTTTCTCCCCTTTCTTCTCATCCTTTTCTTCCTCTCCTCTTCTCTCTCAATCGCTTACCTCTCCCTTCTCCCTGCGCTCCTCCACCCTCCTCCTCCTCTCTCCTCCACCTCTTTCTGTCTCTCGCTATTGCAGCAAGGAGCAGCAGAAGAACCACAAAGGCTCCAAGTCAGTCTGGGAGCAGCGGACCAGCGAGCTGCGGAAGCAGACCCTGATGGCCAGCAGGGAGGCGCTCTACAATGAGCTGGACCCAGAGGACCGCTGGAAGGTGATCTGCTGAACCCGGGGAAATGGATCACTTACCAACGATCATCAATCAATCAAGTTTTATTATTACTTATAATCTAGACTATCACAAAGTGCTGAACATAGTGTATTTTAGTGCATAATTTTATTGCATAATGTAAAAACAGGGTAAATGGAAAATTCTTCCCTGACCCTAGGAAAAAGTGGTTGAGAGACACCTGGAAAATAATAATAGAAAAGATAACACTGATGTGACACAAGGCATCAGTTCATCTCAACACTCCCAGAATAGTTCCATTCTATAGCCAGTGAGGTGGACAGGGGATGCAAATATTGGCCTCAGGCAGGTTATGGGTGGGGACCCTCCTTTTGAGAGTGGATGGTGCAGCAATGGTCCAGGCATCATGTTAATCTTGGCTGATCAACATAGCTGCTGGCAGTGCTGTAGAGGCACTTGTTGCTTGGTTGGGAGACATAAACTATGGCAGCAAACATAAAGTATGGCAGCATGCAAAGGTGGGTGAGGAGCAAGGTTAGGAGCCATGGCCTTGAAGGTGATCTGAGATGTTTTCCATGAGGTGACCAATCAGAAATGTGTTCTGAGAGACACAAGCTGCTAGCTGCTTGCGTCGACAAACGCCAACTCCTCTTCCTCTCCTGCCCGTTCCTCCCCTCCCAGGTCTCCTACTCGCGCCACATCCGGCCGGACATGAAGACCCACCTGGACCGTCCGCTGGTGGTGGACCCGCAGGAGAACCGCAACAACAACACCAACAAGACCCGGCCGAGCGACGGCGCGGAGCAGGAGCAGCGGCTGAGCCAGCAGCGGGCCGAGGAGTTCCTGCGCAAGCAGGCGCGGTACCACGAGAGGGGGGGGCGGGGGAGGGGGCGGGGGCGGGTCCGGCCGGCCCTACGAGAGGGCGGACTCCGCCGAGGCCCGGCGAGGGCGCAGGGAGCACGACCCCGGCCAGAACCACCATTCCCACCCCCATCTGGACCGTCCTGAAGACAGGAACCGGGACCCTCACCGGCGGCACCAGCACCGGCCGCCGGCGGGCCGGTCCAAAGACGGGCGCAGCATGTCGCCGCGCGGGGAGGGGGGCCCCCCGGAGCACCGGCGGCCCCGGCAGCACCGCAGACCCCCCGAGGACGAGGACGGAGGAGGGGGCGGAGGAGGAGGGGGCGGGGGCCGGGGTGGCAGGCACAGGGGGCCAGGCGGGGAGGGGGGAAACAGGAGCAGGGGACCCGATGGAGGGGACTGTGACCATACGGACGGGGTGGACAGACGGCAGAGGCGCCATCGCCATGGTGCGCAGTCCACCTACGAGAACGACGGCAGGAGGGACAGGGACAGGGAGAGGGTCCGACAGCACCGGGTCAGGAAGTAAGTAAGACAGGGGAGAGGGCGGCATGGGGTGGTGGTGTAGCCAAAAATTATGGGCCTGTGTGACTGTGAACATGTGTCCGTGTCTGTGTATATATACGTGTGTGTGTGTGTGTGTGTGTGTGTGTGTGTGTGTGTGTGTGTGTGCGCTCCTCCTTATATTCCCACACGTGTCTGTTTGCAGAGAGGGTCAGGGGAACGGCCCCAACCTGTCCACCACAAGGCCCATCCAGCAGAGCCTGCCCCGCCAGGACAGCCAGTACAGTGAGGACATGGACAACGTGATGAACAGCAAGCTGGCCACGCAGCCCCCGGCCTCCCGCAACCACACACCCAACCCCCACGCCCACTCCAACCACAGCCCTTCCAACCTGCCCAGCCCCACCAACCACGCCAGCACCCCACCCTTACCCAACAGCACCATACACAACACCGTCAACACCCCTCAGACCGGTGGAGGGGGCGACCCCGGGAAGACCCCTGAGAACAACCTGATCCTCACCAACCCAGCCTCCACGCCTGGCAACCCAGCAAAGACCACCACCAAGAAACCCGACCACACAACCGTGGACATACCTCCCATGTTCCCCTCGAACAACGCCATTCTGCAGGGTGAGAGGGAGGGCAGAGAAGGGCACCAAGGGCTGCTCTTTCACAAAATACACCATCGCATTTTAGCACATATCAGAGCTTGAACGTGATTTGAGGTTGTCTTGAAAAGATTAATAGGTAAATCATCATTTAAACAGACAGCAAAAATGTCTACTTGCAAAAAACTGACAACCAAGTTGATGACTCTCTCCAGGCTGATTGATAAAGGCTTGATTTGTCCAATCGGACGTATTCCCTGAGTGTTTGTTTTCTAGCAGAAAACTCCAAGTGCCCTGTGAGAGCATATTTAGTGTGTACATTGTTCACACTGTAATTTTTGATGTGGATGTGTGTGTAGATCTGTCCACTTGTATGCATATCTGTGAGCACTGTGAATGTTTTCCTCTGTTACACTTTTGCCCTCCACTTTCACGTAATCTCTCTCTTTTTTCTCTTTTTTATTTGCTTTTCATCCTCCCCTTCTCCCCTGTGCAGTGAATAAGAACGCCAACACCGAGCCGCTGCCTAAGAAGGATGAGGAGAAGAAGGAGGAGGAAGACGACGATGATAAAGGGGACGAGAACGGACCCAAACCCATGCCCCCCTACAGCTCCATGTTCATCCTGTCCACCACCAACCCGTTAGTAGCTCTCTGTCTGTCCGTCTGTCCGTCTGCCCTCAGAGTCCTCCTCTGTCTGGTTGTCAGGTTGGCATGTCCGTCTGTCCTTCTAGCCATCTTTCCTCAGGGTATGCCTGCATCTGTCCTGTCTCTCTGTCCGTCTATCCACAGAATCTGTCTGTGTGTCTTTCTGTCCTACATCCTCAGGGTCTGTCTGCCTTTCCTTCTGTGTATCTGTCCTCAGTGTCTGATTCTGTGTGTTCTTTGACCATCTGTCTGTGTGTTTGTGTGTCTGTCTGCCTGTCCCTAGCGTCTGCCTCTGTCTGTCCTTCACTGGCTCTGTCTGTCTTCTGGGTCTCTCTGTCTGTAGGTCTGTCTGTCCGTTTGTGCATCTGCCTGCAGGTCTGTCTGTCCCTCTCTGTGGAGTCTCTGTTCAGTTGGTGGCTGTTGATGTTAGGTTCACGCTCAAAGTAAGTTAGGTTGAGAAGTTTCATCCTGGAGAAGATAAAGCCCTACATTTCCCTTTTTAACACAAGTGTGGGTTTTTCTTGGGCTTGTTATATGAATGCGTGAGCATGGTGAGTATGTATGATAGTGTGTTTGCGCGCAATCAGACAGTCGTGTGAATGGTAAGCAGGTCAGCTCCCTGTGTAACAGCGTGTTTGTGCTGCGGGGGGTGTGGCAGGTTTCGCAGGCTGTGCCATTACATCGTGACGCTGCGCTACTTCGAGATGTGCATCCTGCTCGTCATCGCCATGAGCAGCATCGCCCTGGCAGCGGAAGACCCTGTCCAGCCCGACTCCCCCAGAAACAACGTAAGCTGCCTCTCTTTGCCACTGAGTCTGCGCATCAGCTGGTTTACGCGTCTCCCTGTCCAGCTCTGTCACTGTCTGTCTGTCTCTGAAGGAGGCACTGTCTCTAAGGCTCTACACCACATCTTTTTGTGTCTGACTTTGCACTGACTGTCATTTATCTGCGATTGCTTTTTTGTTGTCGATGACCCTGTTCTGCCTGTTCAACCTCTACCCCCCCCCCCCCCCCCCCACCCGTTTATAATCAGTCTGTGTTTCTGTATTCCAAATTCATGTTCTCCCTGCCCTTAGATCTATCTGTCTGTTAGTCACTCCCTTCGTCTGTCTGTCTGTCTGCCTGTCTGCCCCCTCTGTGTCTGTTAGTCTATTAGTCTGTTAGCCTGTGAGTGCTGGCTGTTTGACTTTCCCTGCGTGTTTGTATACGCCTCTTCCCTGTGCCTTCCTCTCTTCCACTCTGGCCCTCGCTGACATTTCGGTGACAATCCTGTGTCCCTGCCTTTGCGTACAGGTCCTGCGGTACTTTGACTACGTCTTCACCGGAGTGTTCACGTTTGAGATGCTGATCAAGGTGAGCGTGCCGGCCTTGCGTCCTCTCTGAAGAGCTGTACACAGCGCTCAGTGCTGAGGGTAGCACTCTGCTCTGATGTGGGCAGGATGTCGTGCACTCTGCTCTCGGGTGTTCAGAAAGTCCTCAGTTGGGTGCGTGTGTTGGTTTTTAGGTCACAGTTTGGTATGTACCCTGGCTACCCTGGCTGCGTGTTTAAAAACAAAAAAAAAAAAAGATTCAATATGAGGATGACTGTTACCAAGCAAATCATAATTTTCTCTGTATAATCTTATCATTCTGTTTCAGTTCAAAGTAGATGTAGTATTTACTAATTCATTCAAGCATTCACTAATTTCATGGCCCTATGTGCTTTTTTTTTTACCAGATGGTGGACCTAGGACTGGTCTTACACCAGGGGTCCTATTTCCGAGACCTGTGGAACATCCTGGACTTTATAGTGGTTAGTGGTGCTCTGGTGGCCTTTGCCTTCACGTAAGTGTCACCCCCCCCGACACCCCCTTCTCCTCCTTCTGCCTGCCGCCCAGTCTGCCCCCTGCTGGCCCAAACGCCACAGTGCAGCCCCACTGGCACCCTGGAGCCTGGCCCTGCCTCTCCCTCTCTGTCTCGTCTCTGTTTCTGTCTCCTTCTCCCGCTCTGTCTCTCTCGTTCTGTCTCTCATCATCATCAGCTCTCATTCTCAATCCCTCCCCTCCTCTGTCAGCTCATTCACATGATCCTGGCTGCTGTTGTCTTGGACAGCCTCGCTCTCACACACATCACTGTCAGGGACCTCTCTCCCTCAGCGATTCTCTTCCCTCCTCACAGACCTCTCTCCGTGAATCTGTCTCTCACGCCCTTCACTCATGCAGACTAGCCAAGACGGTGCCCCAGTCTGCCCAGTGGAGTCGCTCTCTGTCCCTGACGTTTGCTCGCCTTTCTGCGATGCATTCTCGCAGAAAATCGGTCCATCCCCCCCGCCCCTGTCTTCTCTGGGAAGTGCCTACTGGCTACTGCCTTTTTCAGTCCTCCTCTCCCCTCTCCAGGGCTCCCTCCCCTTCCATCACTGTCTCTCTCTCTCTCTCTCCCTCTCTCTATCTCTGATGCCCATTTTGTCCATTTGGCAATAACCTCCCCTGCCTGCCAAGTTTCCCATCAGCCCCACATGTCAATCATCCCTTGTCAGTGGCAGCCGACCCCCCCCCCCCCCCCCCCCCCCCCTCCGCTGACCGTACCCCACCCCACCCCCTCGACAACCCCCCTAAACCCCTCTCCCGGCACACACACCCCGAAAACCTCGGCCCCATGGCCCGTGTGGGTGACGGTCCCAGGCACCTGTAACCCTTTACTGCCCAGGCGGTTCTGGAGCAGCGAGCAGCCCGGCGAAGCAGGTATTTGAGCCTCCTTCCTCTGCACGACCCGGGGGGAGCCTGTCACGGGGGCGGGAAGGCCAGAGACGCCAGTTTGGGAGGGGTGGGGGGGTGGTTGGGGATCGGGGTGAATGCGGATGCTGACAGGAGACTCAAGGTGGAATGATTTTACTTTAGATGTCCAGGTATCTAAGACACAATATATGCGCCTGTGTGCATGCGAATGTGTACGTCCTCCTCAGTTCCAGGCAGCTGCAGACTGTCCGCGCTCTGAGTCACACACACACAAAAGAGTGTGTGTGTGTGTGTGTGTGTGTGTGTGTGTGTGTAATACACGGATTGGACCCACATACAATTCTGTGACTCACAGAGGAATCACAGTTAGGTACTTTACTTCAGTCCAAATGCATAGTCACTCCACTCCACTCCACTCCACTCGATACACACATACACACACACACACACACACACACAATGAGAAAAGCAAAAAACAACCCTGTCAATTACAGTGCATATTTTATCCCAGCAGTATCCATGTATCAAACAGGTAGGCTGCAGTGAGTCCTGCAGTACTGGTTCCCATTCTGAGGTTCTGTGGTATTTTACCTCAGCTTCACCTCAAATGGCGCCTAATGATGACATCACAGATTCACCAAATGGAAGTGTCTTTTCACTCACTGAATCTATTGTTTCCTGTCTGAAATTTTTGCTGCCATATGCTAATGACTCTAACCATCATATTGATTTGCCCCCAAGTCAATTAATTTGTTAGTACCGGAACAGATGTCCGTGCAGCTTTCTGTCAGATATTGCGTTTTATTTACCTCAGTTATTAGTGCACAATGCATCCACAGTGTTGCACTTAAGGTTGCAGTTTTCACAGGATTCCCTAAGGAAGGTGTAACTGAAGAGTGCTAGACCATAGGACTGAGGAAGACGTACATATACATATATACACATGGTACATATATGCATATGTAGACGTGAATGGCTATACAGTAGGTATATGCATATGAAGAACCTATCAGAGCCCTTGGTATGTCTGCACAACGCAGGCTGATAGGTTCGTGATTTGTGAGTGGCAAGTGAAAATCACTCCACTGTGCATCTTCTCCGGCATGTTTACCCACGGGACGGCCCTCCCTTGCTCCCTCGCCCCCACCCCTCTGCCCGCCCCGACCCGCCCCGCCCCTCCCCACCCCGCCCCCGTCTGGCAGGTACTCCAGGGTGACAGTGGTGCCCCGTGCCTGTGAGCCCAGTAAACCCTCCCTCCCCCCCCAACCCTACCCTCCCGCTGTCTTTGTTCTGTCTGCGTCAGGAATGTGCTGTGGCCTGCAGCCGCTCTGCTCGGGTCTGTTTTATCTCTGTCTCTTTCTGTGTCGGGCCTGCGTTCACAGCCACAGAGAAACACACTCACATACAGACACATATGCTTATAGACATGACCCTCAGAGACAGGCACGTGGGGAGGGTCCCACCTGGACAGACAGACAGACAGGTGCAGAGAGAGGGCCCTCTCAGGAGAGCAGAAAGACGGACAGACTGACAGACAGACAGATGCATAGAGAGGGCCTTCTCACTTAGACAGATAGACAGTCAGCTGCACAGAGAAGGCTCACTCCTACAGACAGACAGACAGACAGACAGACAGAGTCTCACAGAGAGGGCTCGCTCAGACAGACAGACAGACAGACAGTCTCACAGAGAGGGCTCGCTCAGACAGACAGACAGACAGAGAGACACAGTCTCACAGAGAGGGCTCGCTCAGACAGACAGACAGACAGACACAGTCTCACAGAGAGGGCTCGCTCAGACAGACAGACAGACACAGTCTCACAGAGAGGGCTCGCTCAGACAGACAGACAGACAGAGAGACAGTCTCACAGAGAGGGCTCGCTCAGACAGACAGACAGACAGAGAGACACAGTCTCACAGAGAGGGCTCGCTCAGACAGACAGACAGACAGAGAGACACAGTCTCACAGAGAGGGCTCGCTCAGACAGACAGACAGACAGACAGAGAGACAGTCTCACAGAGAGGGCTCGCTCAGACAGACAGGTGCGCAGAGAGGGGCCTCTTGGGGAATGGCATGCTGTTGGGGAACTCTGGGGCTGGATTCCACTAAACCACAGCGGCCACAGGACAGACTCTGTAGTATCTGATAGCATAGTAATTAGATTCAGCGCAGCCATACAGCACAGCAGACAGACTGATTGTTCCCATATGAGATGATTATTGTCGTTTTAATTAACATGAACAGTATTTATTGCTTGGTCTGAGAACATGCTATTTCATCTCATCACTCTGCATGTTTCACAAAAAGGTTGCATATGCCAGATCTCTCACTGTGCTTTCACCGAAAGATTTTGAACCAGACAGACAGACAGACAGACAAACAGACAAGGGGATGAACAGACAGACATGGCTGAATGGATATGGCTGGATTTGGTTTGATCTGAAAAGAGGTGCACTGGAAAAGAAGACACTGGAAGCTTGGTTTCAGTGCTGACCTTCAGGGCACTGGCTGCATGTGATTGTGCTTCTGGTTTCTGTTTTTGGAAAGAAAGCTACTTTAGGAGCACATCAATGATATGACTGTGCATTGGTGAAAGTGAGCGTGTGAAAGTGTGTGCATGTGTACATGCGTGTGTGTGTGCATGCCTGTGTGTGTGTGTGCGTGTGTGTGTGTATGTGTGTGTGTGTGTGTGTATAGAATGGCTCTCCTCAGGATTGACTGGTCAGTGTAAATGAATATTTGAGTTAGTTTTGGGTCTATAGGCAGTGTGACGCCTCTCTTGTAAACCCGTGTAAGAGTCTGAGAGTCAGATCTTACACTCTGTCCTTCCATATGAGAACGCCAGACCTGGGTATTTGGAGATCTGTAATTACATCACAGTAACATCAAAATCACCTCATCGGCTGCACTGTTACAGTTCCCATTCCTCACCAGCCCTTACCAGTACATCTGAATTTCCAAATGGGCGGCAGTGCAGCATAGTGGTTCAGGAGTAGGACTTGTAAACGAAAGGTTACCAGTTCGATTCCCCGCTGGGGCACTGCTGCTGTACCCTTGGGCAAGGTACTTAACCCACAATTCCCTCAGTAAATATCCATATAAATGGATAACTTTGTACAAAAAAAAAAAACGCTCTGTATGAGAGCATCTGCTAAATGCCAATAATAGAATGCAATGTAATGGGTTTGTGATTGTCAAATTCTACATCGGTTATGCGTCAGGACAATTGTGGCCTGTTTTTTGTAATTACCGAAGAATCCCAGTGGATCCCAGGTCTGCAGGACTCTATAGTAGAATTTAGAGCAGCTGGTCACAGGGGTGCTGTGCAGTACTGTGGCCTGCTACTATAGCAGTGCTGAGTCATATGGCCACTGGTCAGTGTGCTATGCGGTTATGCTCCCGGAGGCGGGGCCAGTGTGACAGGGGGAGGGGTTTTGAGAGATGGAGTCACTCGGGGCAGGTGGCTCCTGCTTGTTGCACTGCATGAACTCAACATGGCATAACAGATGATTTTAATGTGTCACTTTGTTTCTCTACAGCACTGACTGATCAACAGCTTTCTGGATGTTTTTGGGCTTCCCCATTGGTTAAGCAGGCATTCCCATACCGCTCGTGAATTGTTTTACTTGTAAACAGTGGATCATCTTTTATGTATTTAAGAGGACACATACAAATGCACCCCTTATTGAAGTTATCTAATTCTGAATTTAGCTATAAGTGCTGTCCTGTTCTTGGGCATTGATAGTTTCATGCTCGGATTCAGCACTCGTAAATATTTCACTCAAGCCTGACTATTTTCCCTGCAGTGGACCCACGTTACACGTAGCTATAGGACGGGTGCCTCATGGAGCTGTTTGATTGGTTCCCAGGGAAGGGGTATGGGTAGAGCACCTGAGACCTGAGTCTGAACAGAGGCGGTGTGAGAAAGAGGTCGCAGATGACCCTGCGATGCAGTAGTGTGGCTTTGGATGCTTCTTCAGGGCCAGGGAAGGAAAGGCAGGAGAAACGGCGCTGTGCTTGAGAGCAGCGAACACAGGCAGAGATGAATTCGGTGGGTTTGGGGGATTATGACGCTGTAAAAAAAAAAATAATAAAAATAAAAAGCAGGTCTTTCAGTGGGTGATTGACAGCCCTGGTGCTGCATGAAGATGCGTAGCGCTAGCAGAGATGAAGGTGCAATCCTCCAGCCCAGTCGGTGCCACGCTCTATCCCTGCCTGCACCCCGACCTCAGGTCTGTCAGCAAGCTGATAGGTGGCTGTAGGTGGAGCACAGAGGAGGGTGGGGAAGGCTGGAGGTGGGGTGGGGGTGGGGGAGGGGGGGGGGGCGTAATAACCAAACGCAGGCCTTGCTGTTTTTCCTCTCTCTCTTCCTGTCTCTCTGTCTCATATGAATGTTTTTTCCTCCTCCGAACCCGCCCTGTCTTCCCGTTCCTGTTTCCCCCTCTCCGCCTTTCTCTCTTTCTCTCTCTCTCTTCCCTCCACCCTCTCTCTGTGTCGCTGTCCCTGACCCTCTCTCGTCTCTCCGCCCGGCCACGCCAACAGGAGCAACGCCCGGTAAAGTTGTCCTTCTGGCTCTCCTTTCTCTCTCGTCTCGGTGCTTGTCGAAGGCTTTCCTCTCTTTCTTTTCTTTTTTTTTTTTTTTTCCTTTCCTTTCCCGATCGTCCATCTCAGTTGTCTCCCCTCCTCCCCCTCACTCCACCCACATCTCTCTGTCCTCTGGTCCGGCTGTGGATCAGAACCAGCGGAACTCAAGCAGAACTCATCATCACTGCTCAGGCGCTCTGTCCTACAACGTGCTGTTGTTGTTTTTTTTATCGATTGTGTTGATGCATACATTGCTGACTAATTAATCCCCCCATGCGGCCTTTTCATAACACCGGTGCACATACATTATAGCGCTGGATGGGTGCCTGGCTATACACGACGGTGCGTAACTGCACCTGCTGGAAGTGGCTGTGTACAGTGTAGCAGTACCTCACACAGAGCTAATGTCATGGCTGGCTTCAGAGTGGCTCCGTGCAGGACTTTCTGTGCAGATTAGGGGTGCGCGCTGGTATTATTACGATGCCGATGGTGATGAGGATCGTCTGCATAATCACGGGCCAGGAGACGTGCGGGAGAGAAATGGCTGGGAGCGGAGAGCAGATGGAGACAGCAGCGGATTGGCGAATCAGATAAGGCTGCCAGCGAGGAGCGGGGAGACGGCCAAGTCTCGCAAGCCCATGTGGGGAACCTGGCATCTCAGCTGCTATGGAGAGGTCTCAGGGATCTCTGGGCGCCATGTGTGACCCCAGCGACCTTTGACCTTCTTATTCAGAGTTCAGACTCACAGCCTTGTAGCCGCTTTGAAGCATCTATGTCCTCACTGGACAGAGATGGCCAGCATCACTCAGAAAAACTGAAGCTAGAAGCGAGGGTCTGCCCTGACAGATCATATGGACAGCGGTGGCAAAGAAGAGAGAAAAGGCACCCATACCAGTCTTTCAGAGTTGGAGTGCAGTCCTGTTGATTGTCCCAAAGATCAATCGTTTGATTGACTATATAGTGATGCTTAGCAATCAGCACCTCTCCCAAACACTCTCCCTCACGCAGAGACAACCAGGACTGTTGGAGTCCTTTCCTCTGCCTCCAACCTTCCCCCCAAAACTGGAAAAAACAAAGGAAGGATCAAATCATTCTCCTACTAACAAGGATGAATTGATCTACTCAAAGCGAGATCTTTTCCTTAGATAAAAACTAACACCTACACCGCAAGTATTTTTATTTTTTTATTTATTTTTTTTACATGTAATCAAAAAAAGAAAGAAAGAGGTTTGGCTGGGTATTTCATTTTAGAAATGCCTGCAGATGTTTTCTTTTTGGATCAAATGTTTCATGCTGTTGAGAAAGCCCGTGCAACCAGCTGGGTCTGGAAGGCTTGCTGAAACAGAGCTAAATCAGTTCAGGAACAGTCAGAGGATCGTTGCAAAGTGTGTGTGAGTATGGTTTCAGTACAGCATGAAGTTTGATCGTATGAGCGCTGTGTACGACGTCTATGCACTGCTGAGTGAATTTTCAAGTTAGCGCAGACTAATTTCAGTTTGAGCGTTAGCGCATGTTTAACACTACAGAATGAACTGTGTAGTAGTGAGTATCCAGCCTGAGCGGTACGAACAGTGCTAACGCAATGAGCATTATCTCAGAGGTACTGTGCGCGTCAGCTCTGTGAGGGGGCCCACCCGCGCGCCTCTTCCTCTCCCTC
This sequence comes from Megalops cyprinoides, assembly GCF_013368585.1. Taxonomy (NCBI): domain Eukaryota; kingdom Metazoa; phylum Chordata; class Actinopteri; order Elopiformes; family Megalopidae; genus Megalops; species Megalops cyprinoides. The sequence continues at coordinate 5,545,532 of NC_050601.1, read as the reverse complement.
TCCCCCTCCCCTCCTCTTCTGACTGTGTGTCATTCCCTGGCTGACCTGCAGGGGGAGCAGCAAGGGGAAAGACATCAGCACCATCAAGTCTCTGCGGGTGCTGAGGGTGTTGCGTCCACTGAAGACCATCAAGCGTCTGCCGAAGCTCAAGGTACCAGCAGCGCGCCCCCCCCCCCCCCCCCCCAGTTCAGTCTGACCATCTCAGCCCTCACCATCTTCCATCCTGTAGTCCTCCATGCCCCAATAGTTACTGTGTCCAACCCTTTGACAGTTCATCCCTTCAAAATTTTGTCATCTCACTCTTCTTATCCTTTGATTGTGACTGCATGTCGCTGTGCCCTTTACACAAACACACACAGCGGTCTATATGGCCCCACACACGCCAGCATGGTTCTCCTCCACCAGATCATTTGTGTTTGACTGTGCTGTGATCCCTCGGACTGTGCGTCAGTGTGAGGTGATCTCTGGTGATATCTCTTACAGACTGTGTTTGACTGTACTGGGCTGTCTCTCCCTTCATATAAACTGTGTTTGACTGTGTGGGGGTGTCTCTCCGTGTGCAGGCTGTGTTTGACTGTGTGGGGGTGTCTCTCCCCGTGCAGGCTGTGTTTGACTGTGTGGGGGTGTCTCTCCCCGTGCAGGCTGTGTTTGACTGTGTGGGGGTGTCTCTCCCCGTGCAGGCTGTGTTTGACTGTGTGGGGGTGTCTCTCCCCGTGCAGGCTGTGTTTGACTGTGTGGGGGTGTCTCTCCCTGTGCAGGCTGTGTTTGACTGTGTGGTGAACTCTCTGAAGAACGTCCTCAACATCCTGATTGTCTACATGCTCTTCATGTTCATCTTCGCTGTGGTGGCCGTGCAGCTGTTCAAGGGACGCTTCTTCTACTGCACTGACGAGTCCAAGGAGTTTGAGCGTGACTGCAGGTAAGGACACACGCACGCACACACACACACACACACACACACACACACACGCACACACACACACGTGCATAAAAAGCATGGCTGCTGGCACAGGTGACATCACCGGGCCAGTGGTTATTTAGTCTAATGTTTCCTGGTGAGATGAAGATGTTTTGTGATCCCTGTTGAAGACAGTATGGAGCAGTGTGTGTGCCCCATTCATTTTCCCCTGTCTCTTAGTTGCAGTTTTGCTGTTGAAAATGATACAGTGCTGTATGTCGTATGTACAATGCTGTGCTAATGCTCTGAGTATTGTGTGTGTGTGTGTGTGTTCCAGGGGCGAGTATCTGGTGTACGAGCGTGACAATGAGGTGAAGGCGCAGAAGCGGGAGTGGAAGAAGTACGATTTCCACTACGACAACGTGCTTTGGGCCCTGCTCACCCTCTTCACGGTGTCTACTGGAGAGGGGTGGCCGCAGTGAGTGTAGCTGCCTGAACACACACTTACATGTTAGAGACACATGGGTACACATATATACACACACACACACACACACACACACACACACATGCAAACCCACACATACACACACCTGTCCACCTCCATGTGTGCACCTCTCCCATGCCTGAGCAGGCTCTGTGCCCCCCCCCCCCAGGGTGCTGAAACATTCAGTGGATGCGACTTATGAGGATCAGGGCCCGAGCCCGGGGTCCCGGATGGAGATGTCCATCTTCTACGTGGTGTACTTCGTGGTCTTCCCCTTCTTCTTCGTCAACATCTTTGTGGCCCTCATCATCATCACCTTCCAGGAACAGGGCGACAAAATGATGGAGGACTACAGTCTGGAAAAGAATGAGGTAAGGCAGTCCCCGTGAAGTCAAGTGTGCGTGTGTGTGTTTGTGTGTGTGAGCTTGTATGTCTGTTTGGTGTGTGTCTGTGCGTGCGTCTGCGCATCTGTGCGCGCGTGTGTGTGTGTGTGTGTGTGTGTGTGTGTGTGTGTGTGTGTGTGTTTGTGTGTGTGTGTGTGCGCGCGTACGGTATTGTATCACGTGAGTCACCATTGGTGCTGTTTGTTTCAGAGAGCCTGTATTGACTTCGCCATCAACGCCAGACCTCTGACGCGCCATATGCCTCAGAACAAGCAGAGCTTCCAGTACCGCATGTGGGAGTTCGTAGTGTCACCGCCATTTGAGTACACCATCATGGCCATGATCGCGCTCAACACCATCGTTCTCATGATGAAGGTAAGACTCCAGGCCTGCTGCTCCTGCCTAGTGTATTTGGTATATTCCTGTGACTCTGGCTCTTTGCAGAGTTGGTACTGTCCAGTTGCTGTGGCCCCTTGGCGTGCTTGGTACAGTCCAGTTGGTGCAGCTTTTCACAGTGTGTGGGACACTGCTGTTAGAACCATACAGCCTGCGCTCCTGTAGATACTAAGCCCTGTCAATGTGCTGTTTAGTGCAAGTAGAATAGCAAAGCCTTACTGTTTTGTAGCAGTTAATCATGAGCGTAATGGAGCACTTGAAATAAGTTTAATTCTGACAATTTCTGACCTCTGATATATTTCCTGCCCGACCCTTTTTGCATGCTTCTTTGTCTCTGTGTGAGTCTCTCTCTCTCTGTTCTTTATGTTCCTTCATATGTGTGTTCCTGTGTGTGTGCGTGTGTGTGTGTGTGTGCATGCGTGCAGTACAACGGAGCCTCGGAGACCTACGAGACTGTGTTGAAGAACTTGAACATTGTGTTCACCTCTGTCTTCTCCATGGAGTGTGTGCTGAAGATCATTGCGTTCGGAGTCCTGGTGAGTTTCTCTGAAAGCGCAGCGCTCACAGTGCGGCACCACGTTGCTGAAGAGCGCAGAAAAGTGTGCTTCTCGTGACACCGATGCGCTGTGCACCCGCCCAAAAGTGGGAATCGGGAGAAGGAGACAGGGGGCGCCGCTGATTCTTACGAATCGAGGAACTGACAGAGGAACAGACAGGGAAGGAGGAGAGACTTAAACAGGTAAAAGAGTGAGAAAGAAAGGAGAGGGGTCGAGGCTAAGGAAAATAGAACAGGGAAGAGAAGAAAAGGGGAGAGAATGTGGGGGGGGGCGGGCTGGGAGGAAGTGATGGAGGGGGCCAGAGAAGACCACGGGAGAAAGAGAAGGAACGAGCAGGAACGTTGGGAAAGAGAAAGGCAGGGGTGTAACGGGGGGGGCATTAGCAAGGCCTGGAGAGAGTGTGAGCGGTAGAAGAGAGTGGGCCTGTCTGCTTGTGTCGGCCGTGTTTTATTCCTGCCAGTGGGAAGCAGTAATGGCTCCCCCCGCAGCCAGGGCTCGGCCCCCCTAATGCAGAATTTCACTGCAGGCAGCAGGAGATGCACAGGCCTCCCAGTACAAGCAGCCAGAGCACTTACCTTCCCTCCATCCCGCCCGTCCCTATTCTCTCTCATCCGTCTACTCTCAGCTCTCACAGACGCCACCAGCTCACATCACAGCAAACTCCTCTAACATCATAGCACAGCTGGCTCCTGGTATATCCTCACAGATATGGTCAGACCACAGTTTTCTTTAGATGGGTGGTCTGACTGTGAATTCCTTTAGAGGGATGGTCTGACCGTGACTCTCCTTTGAGAGATAGCTGATCTGAAAAGAAGCCTGAGGTGCACGTGTTTGTTGGTCTTGATCTCATGAATCATTGGTCCCAAAGGCTGATATGGGAAAGCATCTCTGAGGAGAGGAACAGAACCCCATCAGCTTAGGGTGGGTCCTGTTCCGGCAGGGTGAGGCCAGCCCAAAGGACACAGTGCATTTACCCATGCACTGTGTCCTTTACCCATGTACTGTTCACTGTTTTTATCTGTTTATTTATTTATTTATTCTTTTTGCACTTCCACACTTTTAATGGTTGTATTATGGTTTTTATTATGAATGTACTGTATGTCAGCGAGCAGCTGGATAACTTAATTTCCCACTGGGATTAATAAAGTACATATCTATCTATCTATCTGGGCCCAGTGTTCAGTCCTCCTGCAGGCCACTTTGCCTGGGCCGGGGCTGCTGTGTTACAGTGCAGCACAATGGACTAACATCTCCTCCCTCTCCCTCTCCCTCTCCCTCTCCCTCTCCCTCTCCCTCTCCCTCTCCCTCTCCTCCCGCAGAACTATTTCAAAGATGCATGGAATATTTTTGATTGTGTGACAGTTCTTGGGAGCATCACGGACATTTTAGTGACAGAGCTGGGGGTAAGTGTGCTGGGAAGGGGGTTTGGGGAGGTGGGATTTTTAGGGCGGGGGTTAGAGGGGCGTGGTCTCTTGTGTGTTGAGCGAATGTATGCTTTGTGTGTGTGTGTGTGTGTGTGTGTGTGTGGAGAGAAAGACAGAGCCAGAGAGTGTGTGTGTGTGTGTGTGCATCTGCAGGATCTTGTATTATTCACTGAAGCATGAACTGTCTCTAAAAGTCTTATATAATTGTCCCAGTTGGCGTGCGTGGCTGTGTGTGGCTGGCTGTGCAGCCCAGCGCTGCAGCGTCACCAGAGCCCGGTCTGAGATGTGTTTAACTTTGCTGTTCCACCAGGCAGCTCGCTTTAGCCCAGCTAGTCTACCTGCAGCCACCCCCTCCCCTCCCCGAAACAGATTACTACCACACAGATGCACACAAATCCAGCACAGACACAGGGAAATCCAACACACACACACACGCACGCAAATTCAGCACAGACACAGGAAAATCCAGCACAGACACAGGGAAATCCAACACACACACACACACACACACAAATCCAGCACAGACACAGGGAAGTCCAGCACAGACACAAGGAAATCCAACACACACACACACACACACACACACAAATCCAGCACAGACACAGGAAAATCCAGCACAGACACAGGGAAGTCCAGCACAGACACAGGGAAATCCAACACACACACACACACACACACACACACACACACGCAAATCCAGCACAAACACAGGGAAATCCAACACACACACACACACACACACACACAAATCCAGTACAGACACAGGAAAATCCAGCACAGACACAGGGAAATCCAACACACACACACACACACACAAATCCAGCACAGACACAGGGAAATCCAACACACACACACACACACAAATCCAACGCAGACACACACAAATCCACCATAGACACACGCACACACACAAACACACACAAATCTAACACAGACACATGGAAATCCTGCACAGACACACACATCTGACAGAGATACAGAATTTAAACAGATGCCCACAATTCCAGAAGTAAAATTGAATTACAGCTCAAACGTGGAAATCTAATTCAGACACAATAAATCCAGTGCAATCACAGAGAACCTTTTCATCAGTTTGAGTTAATCATGTTTTTCAGGGGGACTTCCCAGAACGAGTCCTCCCGAGTCCTCGGGTGGTGGGGTGTGAGTAGGTCAGAGAGAGGCAGCTGATTGATGGATATTCTTGATAGCAGGGTGGCAGCGTGTTTCAGTGAGGCAAACCCCTGGCTCACCGCAAACCAGCGACACCCAATGGCCATTTGCTGCCACTGCATCTGTTAAATTTTGCATAGCTCCAGCTGATGCAATAGCTGGGCTATATGTATTCTCCGGATGAACAGCACGGCGTGGGCAAACGGCAGGGGGAAGCTCACAGCGCACATACTGTCTCACCCTTTAATCGGCACGGGTATCAGACTGCAGTTACAGCCTCTGGAGCCAGAGAAAGAAATAAATTTGCGAGAAAAAAGAAACAGAATCCCACTGTAACCTTCTGTGTGGTCAGTTCACACTCTGTGCATTTTTCATTAGTGTTGGAATGTACCATCAGGTGTAGGGGAGGCATTGGGAGGGCAGTCGCATGTACTGGGCCAAATATATTCCCCTCTGTGAAGGCCTGAAATACACCACCATTTCCTGGAACAGAAAAGTTAATCTGTCTCACAGTTGGTTATTGTCATGTCATACAATGATGTAATGTCATGTTTGTTGATATATGTGTGTATATTTGTATGCCATGCTAGAAATGTTGATTTTGTTATTGTCTATGTTTTATGTTAATGATGTGTGGGATTATGATGCTATTATGTTATCCTACCATGTGTAGGATTGTGTTACTCAGACAGTCCCAGTAAACATTTCCTGAGCACAGTATTTGCGTACGTGGTCCAATATGTTGAATTGCTTTGCCAAAGAAAGGCCTAGCCTAGCCTAAGCAGTTGTGCTAACAAACTAGAGGTTTGTTAAGTGCTAGAGGGTCAGTCTATTGGGACTGTCTGGACATTACAGAATTTCTGCTTTGATTGATTGATGTGTTCAAAAACATATATAATGATTATTTATTTCTTGTTTTATCTTTTCACATGCTTTCTTTAAACTGTGCTTTATTGGTGCCCTACGCCTTCTGATAAATTCATCCAATCAAAATGCACTATGAAAACTCATGTGTCCGTCCATGAACTGGTCTGTGTGTCCATGGCAACCAATCTCGTACACTTGTTGCTAATCAACCCCCGCCCCTGCCCAAAAATGCCAATGTAAACCATCCATCTACAACATCTACATGTAGAACTGGGTTGGTTTATCATTTTTTGGAGCTCTAATGTGTCTATTACTGAGTGTGGCCGTGATGCATGTGCTTTTGACCTTTGACTTTTGACCTCTTATCAAAGATGCTCATGTTCACATGCGCACACGCACAGTCATATATGCATTTGAAAACACACGCACATGCTCTCATGCATATGGATACATACGCAAACACACATACTCGCGTGCGCGCACACACACACACACACATTGTGGGAATGTGTGTACAGGGCTGTTGCTGTGTTGCATCAGCAGCATGGCTTTGTTCTGCCCAGGGTGCTTAGGGCTCGTGTGCCTCCTCCAGAAAGGACGGTGTGTCCGGATGCTTGTGCATGCGGGTTGGCCACAGGACTGACTCTGGCCCTGTGACGGGCATCCCCACAGTCCGACCACGACACAGTCACACTGCAGCACCGGAACGCACTCTGATACTCTTGTGATGATGCACTGAAACATAAACAGAGGCCCTGGAACACTGAGACAGATCAAGATCCAACTACACTGAGACACATATACAGAGACCCTGCAAAAAGGAGGCACATACAGAGATCCAGCCACACTGACACACCTATACAGACCCAGCCACACTGACACACATATACAGATCCAGCCACACTGAGACACACAGTGACTCTCATACAGTGAGTCACATACAGAGATCCAGCCACACTGACACACCTGTACAGACCCAGCCACACTGAGACACACAGTGACTCTCATACAGTGAGTCACATACAGATCCTGCCACACTGAGACATATACAGAGATCCTGCCACACTGAGACACATATACAGACCCTGCCACACTGACACACCTATACAGATCCAGCCGCACTGAGACACAAAGGCACTGAAACACACTCATCATAGTGAAAGTCTCGCATCACAAACACGGTGCCACACTGGGACATGAGGCACGGACACACAGACGCTGAGACACTTCCACACGAGTCACCCAGCTGCAATAACACCGACCACTCCATTCAATATCCTTTGCCCTTAACTGTTACCCACAAATAATTGAGTGTTACTTTTTTTCAATACCAATGCAATTTTTTCATAAATCTCACTGTTCACTAAACTGAAATGTATTAGTGGAGAGAAAAAAATAGATGATTAAATTTCATTAAATTATGTCAAACGTATTTAATTACGAGTCCAAAATTCAGGGCAAATGTTGTTTGAATGCTAGGGTTAGTGGAACAAACACATTTTAGCCATACAGCCTAACAGGCCTGTACCTATTCCCATACACAAACACACACACACACACACACACAATGTGACACCGTCTGCATGCTGTAGAGTGGGGCTGTTTGCATGTACCCCCCCGCTTCCTCTCTCCCCATCTGCTCTGTCAAACTCCTGTGCTGTGCTGCAGTGCCTCCTACTGGTCAGGTAGGGGACACTGACGCATGCTCACTAGATCCTCTAGTGAGATCTGAAGAACAATGGCAACATGGTATCAACCATGCTGTATCACAGTAATTATTTGGCTCCATGATATTTTATTCCCTTTATAATGTAACCTTCTACCATAAATATCATGCTACCAGTACAAATAATCACTGTACTATGCTTTTGCTCCCTCTCCTGGAGTTGACTTTTTCCAGACCATGTGCTGGATGTGTATATACAAGGATATTTATATACACGCTGGATTCTGATTGGCTGATTGGCTCAGATGAATCACATGGAGGGTTGGTGGTCAGTCAGTTTTAAAAAATGTATATATAAACTATTTCAAAGAGCAATAACACCCAGCCTCCCCTCGTATGTGACCCCCTAAACTATGTAGTGTCACAGGACTGTGGCAGCCAGTTACCCATGGCGAGAGCTGATGGCTTCTTGCATGCGCTGAGTGTTGGCACGCTGTTGGATTCCATATAGTGTGGCTGGCTTGAGCCAAAGTTCAGTGCATTTGGTTGTCTTTAAAAAAAATTGTTTTAGTTTTCCCAATCGGATAGTGATAATGATTGGTGGTGATAGAGATTTTTTTTTACTCATTATTTTTTCCCCTTTTTTCTGTTTTAGACCATTTAGTCCTTCTTTTGTTTGGACTTGATAACAAGTGTGTTTGGTTTCAGTGTTGGACCTCTTTTTTTTTTTTTTGCAACTGCCCCTCGCTTTGGTTGGTCGTTTGGTTTGCTGTGCTGTAAGAGCTGTGAGTCTTTGTGGTCTTTGATCTGACATAGGTTCTTCCCTCCCTCTCTCTCTTTCTCTGTCTCTTTCTCTGTTATTCCCCCATCTGTTTGCTTTTTGCTTTATCTATTCCCTTCTTCCTCTGTCTCCCTCCTCTCCCACCTGCTCTCTCTCTCTCTCTCTCTCTCTCTGCCTTTCTTTTGCTCTCCCTTTTCTCTGGTCACACTCATTTGCTTTAGAACAATTTCATAAACCTGAGTTTCCTGCGGCTCTTCAGGGCTGCTCGTCTCATCAAGCTACTCAGGCAGGGCGAGACCATCCGCATCCTGCTCTGGACCTTCGTCCAGTCCTTCAAGGTACTGACACTCCAACGCTGACACACCGGCACTGACACACCGGCACTGATCCACTCAGGCACTGACACACCAGCACTGACCCTCCGCATCCTGCTCTGGACCTTCGTCCAGTCCTTCAAGGTACTGACACTCCAACGCTGACACACCGGCACTGACACACCAGCACTGACACACCAGCACTGACCCTCCACATCCTGCTCTGGACCTTCGTCCAGTCCTTGAAGGTGCTCACACCTCAGCACTGAAACTCCAACACTGACACCCCGAGGTACTAACACACCAACACTGACTCTTCGCATCCTGCTCTGGGCGTTCACATTGACACTGCAACACTGACACACTGAGACACTATAACTGGAACACTGAGAACACTGAGAACACTGACACTCTCCAGTTTAAAACCCCAACACAATTGGACAGGTCTGTGTTGCATTAAGGGGATTTGCCACATAAAAAAACAGTTCTGGTTACATGTCACTGAAGCGTGCCCAGATGTATGTAACCGCCTCCCTCTGCCCGTAGGCACTGCCGTATGTGTGCCTGCTCATCGCCATGCTGTTTTTCATCTACGCCATCATCGGGATGCAGGTGAGTGGATGGCCTCGCCGCGGTGCCTCCGCCAAGGTTGTTGTTGTTCCCCGCTAACGTTCCTCACTCAAAGGACTTCTTTTTACGATAACGTGCCAGGTTCTGGTGTCCGGCGTGCAGTCCGCACGGGCGTCCGTTTCTCCCAGAATCTCCGTAACGCTGCCGTAGGAACAGGCCAGCGCAGCGCTGCTCACAGAGTGTCTCTGTTTCCGCAGCTCTTTGGGAACATAGGAATCGACGAGGAGGGAGAGAGTGCCATCAACCAGCACAACAACTTCAGGACCTTCTTCCAGGCCCTCATGCTGCTGTTCAGGTGTGGCTGATTATGTCATCTGTTTGTGTAGGCTAAGATGTATGCATCCAACGAAAGCCGTTTCTCTGTATGGGGAAGAGTGTTTCTCTGTGTGTGAAGTGTGTCTCTTTCTGTGAATGTGTGTTGCTGTCTAAGGTGAAGGATGCGTTTGTCTTGTGAAGGGTATGCTGCCTGAAACCTGACTGTTTTCTGCAGTATATTAGTAGTGTAGCAGATAGTCCTTCCTCCATTTCCCGTGTCAGCAGCTGTGTCAGCCAATGACGTGGCCGTGTCTGTTTGTGTGACAGGAGTGCGACGGGGGAGGCCTGGCATGACATCATGCTGTCGTGTCGGGGAGGGAAGGACTGTGACCCTCGCTCCGGCAACAAGGAGCCAGAGTGCGGCAGCGAGTTTGCCTACCTGTACTTCGTCTCCTTCATCTTCCTCTGTTCTTTCCTGGTGAGAAGTCTCTCTCTCCCTCTGTCTCTCTCTCTCTCCCTCTGTCTCTCTCCCTATCTCTCTCTCTCTGTCTCTCTCTCTCTGTCTCTCTCTCTCTCTCTCTCTCCCTCTCTCTCTCTCCCTCTGTCTCTCTCCCTCTGTCTCTCTCTCTCTCTCTCTCTCCCTCTGTCTCTCTCTCTCTCCCTCTCTGCCTCTTAGCCTTCACACACAGCTCCAAGCACAGAGATTCTCAATGAGCTGTCCCCTTCACTGGAGGTGTGCCACGCCTGAATACTTTCCTGATTTTTCCAGAGGTCAAACTCTCTGCCCTTGTTTTAACATCTAAAAAAACTTCCCCGTGCCCACTTTTTTTACTACAATCTTGTGATGCATTCTCTTCTTTCTCTCTGTCTCTATAGATGCTAAACCTGTTCGTGGCTGTCATCATGGACAACTTTGAGTACCTTACGCGAGACTCCTCCATACTTGGACCTCACCACCTAGACGAGTATGTCCGAATTTGGGCAGAGTACGATCCTGCTGCCTGGTGAGTCACAGACCCCAGCGTACGGCGCACAGAGACACTCTGATGCTCACTTACACTATTCTCACAGGTATTTATGCTCTACACCCACTGACACACGCTTATACTATATACATATAGGCTGTCTCTGATACACTTATACGCCCATAAGGACACAAATCACACCTACTGATGATCAATAAGGATAAGCACAAGAACCACCAGGGTAGGCGTACCCTCTGAGGCACTTCACTGTCTCTCAGCACACCGGTCTTCTCTCTTGAGTAACTGTCTCTGTACAGTCTTACACACACACATGCACACCCACACACACTCCCACACACACAGACACACACACACACACACTCAGCACAACAGCAATTATGCGGCCTCTTTTTCCCAACTGAAAGCTGCCTTTTACTTCTGCATCAACAATTGCCAGAAGTCCCTTAATAGGATCAGTGGCTTATTGCCCTGCTGGACGAGTGTGGCACCTGTGAGCGAGGCGCTAATCTCACAGAGTGGGCACTGAGGGGTAGACACTAGGGGATCGTGTGAGACGTACGGCCCCTTGTCTCTCCTGGCTCTAAGCAAGCCACTAATCCCCTAACCCTTTGTGAGTGCTGAAGACCCCTTTCCCCCCTTCTGGAATCTGTATACTGCCAAAAAACTTACTGTGCCCCTCCGAACACGATAAGTTTCCTGGTATCTGCATTCCAGTGCCTGTCACCCAAGTGCTGTGCTGGAGTCTGCACTGTAGGGGGCGATAGTGAGAGGCAGAGGAGAGAGTAGAGAGGCTTGAGGAAGAAGGGGGTAGAAGAGGAAGGAATGAGTGAGCACAATGAGAGAATGATAGGGAGGAAGGACATGGGGAGAGCATATGTTAAACGGAAAGATGAGCGCTTTTTAAAAAATGCCATTGCTTCTGATTTGCTATTACTTAGCAGTAACAGTCCTTAAATGCTTTGAGACTTTGTCAAACCTTTTCGAATAAGGCATTAGAAGCTTCATGTAGAATGAGGCAATGGGGATGGTGGGAGATAGAGTAAGTTCAGACAGAACAGCCAGAGAGAGAAAGTCTAGGGTAGCTTAGCAAGCTTAATGGCCGCATTTGACTGTGTAGCATTTTGTATCTGTGGCAGAAGCTGCTTGGGGTAAATTAAGGGTGTCCAGAGTGTCAGGTTCCCCAAGTGTGGATCCGGTCGGGGCGCCATATTGTTCTGCAACCGAAGAGACGCACTTAAGAAGGATGGCTTCATCCGGCCTAATGACTTGGCAGGGTTTACATCAGGTCTGAGAGGACAGAGTGCGGGAAGGGCTGTTCTCAGAGCCAGGGCCGAGTGGGAAGCCTTAGCCTTACTGTGCAGGTAGCCTGGGACAGTGCCGGGAAGGGGAGGGGAGGCCCCCTAGGGGAGGGGAGGGGCAGTGCAGTGCCACAGCACCGTGGCTCTAAGGGTGAAGCACAATGAAGCACAACCTGTGTGACTCTGCTGTTATCTATTGTCTCTGTGTATTCTCTTCCGACTTGTTCTCTGTTCTGTGTGGTTGGTCTGCTCTCTAACTCCCTGTATTCTTCTTTCAGCGGGCGCATTCATTATAAGGATATGTACAGTTTATTGCGAGTAATCGACCCCCCTCTGGGCTTAGGCAAGAAATGCCCTCATAGGGTGGCGTGCAAGGTTTGAATTCCACTAAAACCCTACCACCTGCTAGCATCCAAACTGGAATGAATGTCGCTTTCTCTTTTTTTTTTCCTTTTACTTTTTTTTAACCATTTCTAAAGCATTCTGATTTGAAACGAGAATGTGCAGGACAATGCAGACACCTAAAGAAGCATGAGGTGCACTAATGAACGAAAAAAAAAACCACCACCATGAGAATAATATTACAAAAAAAAAAATCAACCATCTTTTTTTGCTTGCTGTTTAGCCACGGCTAGGCACAAATGGGTATCGTAGCGTGCATTGTTCTTGGGGGAGACAGAAACTGCATTGACGTAACTGCCATTGTACCAACCAGCAGTGGAGCTTTTTGCCTGTTCAAAGCCCCCTGCTGTTCTATGCAACCAGTCCAACTTGCATAGAATCGTGTTTTAATACTAAAAATTAACCCCCCCTGCCCCACCTTCCTCCGCCCACCTTATACTTGTAATACAGAACCGTCAGATCAGCAATCTTTTAATCTCTCCCTGACCAGCCAAAAACAATAACCTTGTTTTTTTGTTTGTTCTTTTTTTTTTGTTTGTTTTTCTTCCTTTGTTGGTTATGATTTGGATTTCTTTTCTTTCGTATCCTATACACTTCTCCCTGTTCTTCTCCTGCCTCCTTCTTTTGTTCTGTTTCCTTCCCGCTTTTTGTTTGGGCCCTGCAGTGGCAGGATCAGTTACAGTGATATGTATCAGATGCTCAGACACATGTCACCGCCGTTAGGACTGGGGAAGAAATGCCCAGCACGGGTTGCCTACAAGGTAGAAGGACCCTGAGGGGCAGCGCTGTGTCTGTAGTGTTGGTGTTTTTTTTTTCTTTTAATTTAAACGGAGGGGAGCGCTGTTGGGTTTTTGGTGGGGGGGGGGGGTCATTGTGTAGGGCTAGCCAGTCGATCGGCCTATCCACAGGAGGGGGGGAACGGGGGTGACCTTCTCCGCTTTTCTGCACCGCAACAACAAGAAAAAAACCAGACGGAGGTGCCCTCCATACTCACAGTGACACACACACTCACGTAGATATTCAACCAGCGAATGCATGGAAGCACACCCAGTACAGTGTAGGCAATGCGGTAGCTTTGTGGACATCAGCGACAAATCATGCAGCTTCATTGGCGAGCAAACCTTAGCGTCTTACATGTATAGCTTATATCACAATTCTGCTTTACTTCAAGAAAAAAAAATGCATTAAAGTGAACGCTTTAATGTGTATAGCACCTTTCTGCCCTAGCTTAGAGTCTCTCAAAGCGAAACCGTGGCCGCTGCTGCACTTGGACTGGCGGCAGAATGTCCTCGATGATGTAAAAGCAGTCGAGCTGCGCAGCGGGGGGAGCACACACACGGACACGAGTCTGCGTGCGCAGAAGGGCTGGGAAGGGCCGTCTGTGTCTTCAGTCCTCCGAGTCTCTCCTTCCTGTGGATGGCGCTATAGCGAGGTTACTCATACACACACACACACACACACATATACACACAGACCAGGTCTCTGTTTCTCTCTCTTCTTTGTGCCCGCATACAAACACATACACACGCACACGCACCAGCCCTTCTTGGCTGGGTAGAGGACTGAGAAATGGGAAGTCCGATAGCTTCTTCTTTTTTTTTCTTTTCGTTTTTTTTTTTTCCCAAGAAGTCCACAAACAAAATGAAAGACCAAAATATAGTTAAATAATATGCTGAGGAAAACAGCTGTGATAATGGTTCTGACAACAGTGGAAGATAATGACTGTGATCTTTAGCAGCCTAGCAACCTCTTGGCAAAAGTTAATCAGATAGGAAGTCTGCAGTCTTAACTTCTCCACCCTTTCTTTGTTTCTCCTGTCAATGCAGTTCTAATCTGTTTCCTCTCCCTCCTCTCTGCATCCTGGCCCCGCCCTTCCTGTTCCTCCCACCTGCATGCCGGCCCCGCCTCGCGGCCCCGCCCCCATTCCCGTTCCCTGCACCCCCACCCCGCCTCCCCAGCCCCGTCATCTCCACCCCTCTCTCTCTCTCACTCTCGCTGTGCCTGTCTGGCTCTCGGCTAATGGAGATACACTGTCTGCGCCTGCCCGTCCCCCTCTCGCTCTGTAACCGCCGCACCCTTTCCCCCGGTCTTTCTCTCTCTCTCTCTCTCCCCCCTCGCCGTACCCGTTCCCGGTCACAGCCGAGCCCCCCGCCATGGCGGGGTAGTTGTCAGTGGCTCCATCCTCTGTGGTGCGCGCTCCACTCGTCCCAGGGTAGAAGGGCATAAACGCTGGCTGCTCGTATGTTCCAGTCCGGTAGCGTTCTCCTTGCGGTGATGGCGGTTCTGCATTCAGAACCTTGGACAATAGTGAGGTTAACAGTGCAATCCAGGGGGGCGAGAGCTGGGATAGGGGCGTAGGCGAGCAGCAGGTACTCAAGGCATTAGCAACTGTGCTGCCGTTAAGCCCCCCCCACCTCATTTCGGTGGAGGAGGAGGAGAGGGTGAGTGGAAGGCGTTAGGGTATGCTTTACCAGAAAGCAACAAGAGAGGCCGGTTTGGAAGGGGGCTTGACCACAGCACACTCACAGAGGTCCTGTCCATTGCCCGGAATTCACTGTCAGATCAGTGCTCTCCACCAAGCCCAGCCCTCCACAGCTTCTGAAGCTGAGGGTTGTATTCCCCTGAACACGCCAGGGGATGAATCTCTTACTGCAGAGTGTCTGCCCCCTAGTGGAGAGGAGGGGTCAGGAGGATGTGGCCTTGAGCAGAACCCTCTCCCAAACACACCTCTCCCAGGGCTCCTCACCCCCCCCCCCCCCCAAACCCGATAGTTGCACCACACTGCGGCTCTCAGAATGGCCTGCCTGGCTCCAGGAGGGCCCTCTCTCTGTCTGACCCAAGGCTTTTTGCCTTCAGCAACTCTATTGCCTCTAGTGTCTCCTGGGATCTCCCTTAGGCCTTACTCCCATGTTGTCTAGGGTATAGTATGTCCTCGTGTGTGGTGGGGGAGTCAGGTGCATTATGGGAACGTGAACCAGAGACCTTGTGAGTCCTGAGTGACAGGAGTGTGAACTCTGCTGGATCATGCAGCTGGGCATCTGATCATTCTTTACCATCAGAGCTTTCAGCTCTTTCCCCCCACCCAGCCATGCTGACATCCATCCACGAACCAATCACTGTGAGCTTCAGAGGCAAGCTCAGCCAATGGAGAAGCCATGGCACAGGAGACTTCTTCAGAGCCATAGCTGTTCTGCTCACCTGCCTCTCCCACCTGCCCTGTTTCCCCTCCTCTTCCTCACTTGCCCTACCCTTCCCATCTTTCTTTTTCACTTTTCCTCTCTACACACTATCTCTCCCTCTCTCTCCCTTTCCTTCTCTCTCCTTCTCCTACTATATCTCCATCTCCCTTTCTCCCAGTCTCTCTCTCTCTCTCCCTCTGTCCCTCACCCTCTCTCTCCCTCTCTCTCTCTCGCTCTCTCCCTCTCCCCCCCTCTCTCTCTCCCTCTCCCCCCCCCCCCTTTCGGCAGGTGGGGGGCAGCAGCAGGGCTGTTGAGAGCGTGTTGGGGCTGCTGAGTCTGCAGCTGATACTCCCGGCTGTAGGGGATTGGGGTGGCTGTGTCTGCGTGTGTGCGTGTGAGCCAAAGCTGTCAGGACCATCTGCTGCTCCACACCCAGACTGACGTCACTCTGTATACACACTGCCCCCCCCTTACGGAAGCGCCCCGGTTGTGGGATACTTGTCCTGTTTGGGGGTGGGAATGGTGCTGTCCTCCGTCCCCCCGGTGTTAATGCTTTCTCCCAGCCTCAGCTGCAGCCACATGCCAGCTCAACGCTATCTCTCTCTCTTCCTCCTTTCCTCTCAAACCTCTCTCCTGTCCTGTTATCCAGTCCTCTCTCTGCCCTCAGTTCTTATCCTCCTCCTCTCTCAACCCTCCTCCTCCTCTCTCAACCCTCCTCCTCCCCCTCCTCCTCCCCCTCCTCCTCCTCCTCCTCCTCTATCCTGCGGTCCTGCCAGCCTCCCTCCTGAAGTGTCTGCTGACATATCCCCATCCACCAAAACCACGCCTCTGTAACCGATCTCCACCAACCCCAACCCACACCCACACCCACGCCCACCCCCCCAACCCCACCCCCTGGGTTGCCTCTGCCTCTGGGGATCTCCTGTTAATTGGCCAATAGATAAGCTGTACCTTCCAGCCCTTTGCACCTGTATTAAACCACGCCTGTCTGTGCTGGCTGCTACTCAGTGAGCGGGCCTAAGGCACGCGAGTCCCCTCCTCCAGCCCCTCCCACACTCACCCACTACCACCTCCTAAAATTGAACTGTAACAGACCACCATCCCCACCCACACCCCACCCCCCACCCCCCCCCCCCCCACACAATAATTCCCACCCCCACCATGTCTGAGAACAATGGCGAGTGGCACTGTGTTCTAACCAGTGCATTCCATCTCACACCCAGTCTTTTCTCTTTTGCTGAGACATTAGGGGCTTCAGGCAGGATTGCTGTGTATTGGACACGACCAGCTTGTTTGGTGGTAGATCTTTCTTTTTATTCTTTTCGTTTGGACTTCCTTGTCTTTTCTTTCTTTCTCTCTCTCTCTCTCGCTCGCTGTCTATGTATATATTAATATATATACACATTCTTTCTTTCTGTCTCTCTTCTCTCCTTCTATGTATGCTCTTAATTCTTCTTTTTTCCCTCCAAATGCTGTTGACGCCAGTCCCATCTTCCCCTTGCTGTTTTTTCTTCTTTTTTTTTTAACTGGTAGTGAGACATTGTGTCCACCTGTTTTTGTACATCTTATAGCCTTCCAGCATAACATAGCCTTATGCTCTACCTGCGGCCACCTACCCAAAATCTGGTTGGCCAACCCTTTTTTTTCCGGGAATGCTGCTCTAATCCAGCCCTGTAGGTTGCACCTGTTTTGCACTGAGAGATCAGAGAGTCTGGATAGTGATATAGATAGCACTTCTTTGTTGTTTTTTTGTTCTTGTTTTTTTGTTGTTTTTGGTTTGTTTTTTTCTTTCGTTTTTTTTCCTTGTCACAGCCCAGCGAGTCTCAGTGACAGTGTGTTATCCGCTAACAACAACTATTAAAAAAAAAAAAAAAATCAAAAAAAAAAAGCAGACAGACAAACGCTTCCTGTGTTCGGCTGCATGGCTGCTCGTCCCCGTGGTGACCGTCTCTCCGTACGCTCGCGCGTGCGCGTGTGTGTGTGTGTGCGCGTGACGCGCTGCATGCTGCATGCTGAAGGCCTGCCACGGGCTGCTGCATGGCTGGGCTTGTTGCCGTGACGACCGGAATGGTGGCCTGTGCACACGCGCGTGGAACGCCCCGGCCTGAGCTGACGCCTGATGTGTTTCCGTGGTTACTCCAGTCGACCAGAGGAAGATAAATGATAAATAAAAACAATGACTTCCAAAAAAAAAAAAAAAAAAAAAAATCGCTGGTTTTATTTATTCATTTATCGACCCATTTTTGGACTGTGTGATTATTCTGTGAACCTCCATCAGGGGGAGCTCTATAGCTGTAGTCCTCGATCCACCCTGTAACCCTCCTAACCCCCTATAGTTACGCCTTGTTGTGTATTAGTGATGCTGTGATCTTGCTCTGTCTGTGAGACCCCCAACCAATGTACTGTATTACTCCATGTGTGTAATACACAAACACACACACATACAAACAGACACCTATTCATTCTCAGAGTAAATTAGCCATTTGTCTTCAATGACTCAAAATGATTAATTATATCGATGTTCTTTGGCTCTCACAGACACACTGAAGGGACATTCAGTGGAAGGTCACGGTATCAGTCAGAAAACTCCTCTCTATCTCAAACAGAGAGGGAGAGGAGACTTGTCTTTAATGGGAACATTCTTGTTTGGAGGAAAGATAAAAAGGCTCTGTGAATGAAGGATCAGACCAATCTATCATTCCACAGCTTCCTGTGACACAAACAAGAAACTGTGACTTGACAGACAGACTGACAGTCACTCAAGTCAGACAGACGTCTAGAAAACTGATGCCAATAGAGCTCCCCCTTGCCTCCTCCCCCCTCCTTCCTCCCCCATCCCCCTCTCTTCTTCCTGGAGGTTCAGAACACACCCCTTCCTCAGATGTGCCCCACCCCTCACCCTCCCTGATTGGCTCTCCACAGAGACTGCTGCGGATGGACTTGCCGGTCGCCGACGACAACACGGTTCATTTTAACTCCACCCTCATGGCCTTAATCCGCACGGCACTGGACATCAAGATCGCCAAGGGTACGGAAGGTTTGGAACTGCTTTATTACCTTGCCTTTTCTCCCCCTCTGTCACTCTCTTCTCGTTGCCTGCTAGGTGTGTTCCTGCCTCAGAGCGTCTCCCGTGGTGTCTCACCTTTATTGCGTTAGTCGGGACCGCCCGTTTTTCGGGTTTGCGAGCGGGCCAGCGCTAAGTACCTGCTACGGCAGTGGATGTTGGTGTTGTTGCAGTGAAGTGTCCGAGAGCCTCCGGCTCCCTCGTGTGTTCAGCGCAGCTCTCCCAGACTCCTGCTGTTCCCACGCCCACCATTGTGATGTCACAGGCGTGACATTCCACCTGTGACACCCATGGCCACGAATGCATATAGCAGTGAATAGTGAAATAGTGAATAGTGAAACAGCATTTTCGCTTCCCTCCTCATTACTCTATTTCGTGACAGTGACAAAAAAAAAAACCAAACTAGCATGTGAAATTTTCCAAATTGTTTATTTGAAAAAGGAATAAGCTAAATACTATTTGAAGCAGTACAAGTACCATTTCTGTGTCAGTATTTTTTTCCTGCCACAAGCATCTCAGCTTGACCTTACACAAAGCACAAAAAAGTGTCTGAGAGATGTTAAAAGTTTCAGCCTCAGCCTCTGACGCAGGTCATGTGCCAAGCGCTGGGAACTGCAGCCCGAATGACTGGGAGAGCTTAGTCGTGAATTGTGTTTCTTGTGGGCTTTGTGGACTTTTTTTTTCACATTGTGTTGTCTGCATGCCAGATAAGCATCTGTTTGGTTAACAAGTTGCTGAACTTTTCCTTCAGTTTCAACGTGGTTCACACTCTTGTGTCAACTTCCAGCTTAACAGCATGGTTGGGGGGCGAGGACCTTTTACGCAGACGTGTGCTCGATGTTGCACTTGTGTTACTGCTATATATCTCACACAGTCTGGTTGCCATAACTGTCACATTAGGACCTGTTATCGTGTGTCTTCATGGTGCTCCATTTACTTCAGCTGAGGCAGGTGAGGCCGGGTGTGACAGCCTTTTTTAATGAAAAACTTTTTTTGTGTGTATGTGTGTTGTGTGTGTTAATGTGTGCGATTGACCATTGGTGTGGGGTGTGTGGATTTACTTGTACCTATACTTGTGTGTGTGTGTGTGTGCGCTTGTGTGTTTGTTTTTCTGCTTGTCTGTCATTGTGATGATTTGTATCGATGCGTGTGCGTGTATGTATTTGTGTGTGTGCTTGTGCGTGCGTGGGGGTGTGTGTGTCTGTGTGTGTGTATGTGTGTGCGCGTGTGTGTGCATGTGTGTGTCTGTGTGTGTGCACGTGTGCGTGCGTGCGTGCGTGTGTGTGCGTGTGCAGGGGGTGTGGACAAGCATCAGATGGACGCTGAGTTACGGAAGGAGATGATGGCGATTTGGCCCAATCTCTCTCAGAAGACCCTGGACCTGCTGGTCACTCCACACAAGTGTAAGTTGCAGAAAAGGGTTTGTTCATCCGACCACCTTCTCACCAGAGGACAGCTTCTCTCTCAGCCAGCCACAGTCACTGCTCAGCACCCTCTGATAAACCAGGACTGGCCCAAAGCCGTCTGCACCACACCCTGCAGCCCAACGCTCCTCTCCTCAGCCTCACCCGCCAGCAGCGTCCCGCAACCACACATCCCGAACGTTATCCCCGAACGTTAAGCCCCCGCCAAGCACACACACACACGTGTGCTCACAGTCACACATTCAAAAAAAAGTGTCTTTATCGTCCATTGAACATTACATAAAATGTAAATTTGTCTTTAGCTTATATTTGGTGTCAGTTGCAGACACAACAGATAGCAATGAATAACATACAGAACCACATCAGATCATTTTAAAATTTCCATGTGTGTGTTCAGAACTGAACCCGCTGTCCAGGCAGTAGAACTTTGACAGCGACCTTTGTGATATCAGTAGAAAAGTCTTAAGGAAGACAAACTATAGCTGAAAGCATAAACCAGACCAAACCCTGCACCTGCATTGTTCCCCAATGCGGAACCAAGTTTACAGCCCCAACACAACCACATGCTAGAATTAGGAGCGGATCCGTCCATAAAACCTGCCACTCACAAACCTCAGTCAGACTTCCATGCTCACCCCGCAAGCACCAGTCGCATCACAGAGGGAGAACAGAATCAACCCACATCCCCTATCAGCAGGCCTCAGACTCTCACCAGGGCCCCACCCGGGCCTGGCATCAGAGGGTGCGTCGCTATAGAAATGACCTCTATAGAAGTCTTTTCACTCCAGGGTTTGAAAAGAGGGCTGGCGGCGCGTCGCGAAGAGATAGGTACCCGCCTAACGCGCAGGGGTCTGAGTGCAAAGTACTGTGCGCGCTGATCAAGATCAGAGACAGGGGCAGGGAAGTAAGAGCCAGTGATACAGCATGTGTGCAGGCCATTTCCGTAACGCACTTGCCATAATGCTAACTCTTTAACTCTCGTTTTGCTAATGTACCGATGTCCAGCTGAAGCAGGATGCTCCACTCAATAACAGGAAGCGGGTTCACGATTGTAATTATCAGAACTGGCTTAGTATATGTTTAGCATGCTGGCTAGTGGCTTACGACGATGGCCTGTGGTATCCATGGAAATTTCTCAAGCTATAACTTTTCAGTAGGAAGTTTTAGCAGCTAGACAATGTTGCGGGGCTTTTGGCCATTTCACTGTGAAGATGTGACGCGCTAATCTCGTCTATTTTGCAGAGTCTGTTTTCACACTCTTTCACATTCTGAAGCTCAAGGTTTTTGCAGCGTAGGTGAACGTATCCCCATGTCTTGTAGCCAATGCACGAGACAAATTCAGCTCCAGAATGCCAAATAGTACCAAAACAGAAATGGTGATTTGATGTTCATTACTGACCAGATAGTTCATCTTTGTAGGGAAGTGGTCATAAGTCCCTTTTTTTTTTTTTTTTTTTAGAAAAAAGTAAGGGAGTAGAGTGTCAGAGTAAAAGAAAGATCCGAAAAGAAAAGAGAAAAGGAAAGATAAAAAAGAAAAGAGAAGGAAAGTCTTGAAAAGATTTAAAAAGCAGAGTCTGTTTGTGAAAAGACTATCGGCTCTGTGTTCGTGTGTGTACGTGTATGTGTTTTCTGTGTGCATGTTCTGTTCCCCACCCCCATCCCCTCCGCTCAGGGTCCATCTCACCTCGTCTAATCGTGCAGGGTAACTTGTCCTTTTCTCAGCAGCGACAGACCTGACGGTTGGGAAGATCTACGCCGCCATGATGATCATGGAATATTACCGGCAGAGCAAAGCCAAAAGGACGCAGGCTCTCCGGGAGGAGCAGGTACTGCCCTAGGGACGCTCACTCCACAAAACGCAAAAAAAAGAAAGAAAAGAAAAAACACTAACTCCTTCCGCTGCCAGAGCTGTGACAACCAGCGCCCCCTGCCACCTCAGTCATCACCACCACCTCGCCCTCCTTCTTCTTTCCCTGCTTCCCACCCGCTTCAACGTACCTCTTCTATGTATTACTACTACTACCACTAACTGCTAAGATTTACCATGTAGCTTCTGCATGTTATGATATTAGCATAGTATTTTTTTTTTTGTTGTTTGTCTTAATTGGGGGGGAGGTATTGGGAGGGGGGTGGGTGATCCTTCAAAGCAGATAAGATGAATAAAGAGGAACTCTGCTTGCATGCTGCTCAGATCGAGCAAGAGAACTTGGTGCTGCTTACACGAAACAGCGACCTCTGCTGGGCGGTGGATTTAACTCTTGTTCTGTAGGGTTCCTTTGATTGGCTCCAATGTGCTTGTACAGAAGTAGCCTCCATTGAACATTGTTTAATCTAGCCATGACATATAACATTCTAGTATTACAATGCATTAGCATTACACATGGAATAGGTTTGTGGTAAGTCAGTGTTATTGTAATGAATTGGACCTAAATGAGGATTTGATGGCACATCAAGATTGATGATTTTTGTTTTCATGGTGGTTAAAGTAATGGGTAGATTTTCATGAAATGGCTTAATGTTTATCCGAAGGTTAAATGTAATGGTTTCACAGTTTCAAGGTTCAAGGTTCGAGAATGGTGTTCGGGGTACAGAATCTTTTAGGGTTGCATTCACGCTTGTTCGGAGACCTGAAATGTGGACTAATGATTGGAAGAGTGCTGGGCTGGAGGAAGCACTACCTTGAGATTTCCCATCACGCACGCTCAAGCCTGCATGCCGTAACCTCCTCGCTGAAGACCGAGCTCCTCTGCTGCACAGCGGCCTAGCGCGACCGGCAGCCAAACCCGCTTTACGCAGTGAAAAAAAAAAAAAAAAAAACACTTCAAAAGAAGACTTGATCATCCGCCCTGAGTTTGACCTATCTCAGTACTCCCTCACTGCCCTCATCCACCCCTAGCTGTAGGACTTGGGCTGGGGAGGGGCTGGGGGGGGGGGGCTAGGGGGGGTAAGCTCTTTGTCACAGCTCTCCTTGGCATCTGAATCTGCTGTGCTTCCATTTCAGTCTTCTGCTGTACGGTTCTCATCCCCCCCCGCCCCCCCTCCTTATTTTTTCCCCTGCCATGACTGTGAATCACTACTAGCAATAACCCCCTGGACTGTAGCCCTCCTCCTCCTCCTGTAGACTGCCTTGTTCCCTTTCCCCCAAGCCCCCCCTCCTCTTCCCCGGTACCCTGTCCCTCGCCCCCAACCCGTAGAGAGAATAAAATGAAACCAAGCATCTTGTACTTGAAGTGATGACTGCCCACTGATAAACCTGTAAATATGTAGCACAAAAAACTATTTGTAAATCATTTTAAGTTTGCAAAAGTGAAGTAAAATCAGAGTTAGAAACCAAGCTTTGAGGTACCCAGACTTTTTTCTTTTCACACTTGGATTAACATGTGGGGTTCTTGTGGAAGACACACAGTCAAAGCCCTGGTCAGTGCATTGGGATACCATTAAGGGCAAGACTTGGGACGGGTTCCAGTTCAGAGCTCTGGGCTCCCTGGGGTCCGGACTGCAGCCCTACAGAAAAACTGCACACTACAGACAGAGCTCCATGCCTCCTTTCCCCCCAATGCCTCACTGCTTTCATTTGCTTGTCTTACAATTTATTATATGGCTCCCCTGGACCAATACCCCAAATACCATTGCTGTCACTTCAGGCATCCTTTATGTAAACACCTCTACCCCTTTTTCATTGATCTGGAGGAACCTTGTCCTCCCCCCTGTCCTAGTAAAACTCTCTCTCTCTCTCACACTCTCTATGAACAAAGGCAAGGTAGTTGAAAGGGGCTTGAGCTGGTGGAGTAGAGCTCTGTCTGGACACAATTCAATGCCTCGAGGGCCCTTGGACGGAACAGCCTAGTAGCTGAAAGGTGCTGGAGCATTAGGCTGGGACACCCTCTGGTACCAAGACCTGGCCTCCCCAGAGAGTTCCGCTGCCCTGAGGGGTGGGAGTGTGGTGCTCTGGGCACGGGTCTGATGGAGGAAACTGTCTGGCTGGCTCTCCCGGGGACTCCCAGGGACCCAGAAATCCGTGTGAGAGTGGGGATCATCAGGGAGACGCATCCCCTCCCTACCCAAGCCCCAGCCGGCGCCACTTTCAACGGCTCAGGCAGCTGTGAAGGAGGCCAAAGAAGCGTAATATCTGAAGATCCATGCATTCATTAAAATGTCAATGTCATAGAGTGGACATGTCAACCACTGCAATCACAAAAAAACTACAACAAAAACTACTGAAAAATTGGCTGTCTGCAATCACAAAAAACTACAACAAAAACTACTGAAAAATTGGCTGTCATTGTCAGGGGGTCAGATATAAAACATAGGTCTGTTTACCCATACTAAAATTGGGGGGGGGGGGGGGGGGGTGGAGAGAGGGGCTGTCTATCTTCGCAAATGACTTTTTAAGCATAATCCACTCAGGTTAAACCAGGGCCCTTATTTAGAGTGCACACTCTAACACACCCAAACACAGGCATTACAGAATGACACCCAAAGCAGGGCATCATCCACCATGCTGACTGACTCAGAAGCCACTCGTCACGAAAGTTTGGAACATATGTCAGAGTCATATGGAAATTGGGATTTCAAATTTCCTGAGGACAGAGTACAGTAATGAATTTAACTCTAGCAGGGGAGGGGGTGTAAGAGGGAACTGGGGAACTGGGGAGAGCTAAGCTTTTTTCACACTCAGCAGACCAGATGGTGGAGTAACGTCTGCTCCGAACTCCACGGGAAGCCTTGCCGCGGAAAGTCAGATCATTAACGTGCCAGTTGGTGCGGGGCACGGGACGCAAGACCGAGGGATGGTCAGATCTGCAAATGGCCGCAGGGTTTTTCTGCCTGTTGGATGTGAAGGTCAGCAAGAAGGGCAGCCTGGACGTCTTCTCCTATGCAGATAGAAAGACAAAAAAAACCCTCTTCCCCCAGGTGCAGACAGACAGACAGATAGACAGACAAGAAGAAAAAGAGTGACCTTCCCCACAAATGGACAGACAGAGCCCATCTCTCCACATTCAGAAGGACAGTCCCATGTCTCTTGCAAATACGGACTGACAGATGGACAGAGTCCGTCTTTCCACAGGACTGACAGGCGCATAGACACGGCTTCTTCCCTCAGGACAGCCCGAGGCCCCCCGCCCCATGCACCGATCTATAGCCCTGGCTTCTCTCATGCCATCAGCCCCAGCGCATTCTCATGCATTCCACTGACCTCCTCTGTTCTCCATCCCTCAAGCCGATCCCCGCTCCCCTCCTCTACCTCCCTCCACCTCTCTCCTCTCTCCCACTCGCTCTCCGATAGGAGAGTAGGAAGGGGAGGGCGTTCAACGCCAGGGTTGCCCTGGTGGTCCCAATCCCGGCTGCAGCTTTCTCTATCCCCCTTAGTTTTCGATGGCATCGGGCTCCTGGTCTCACTGTCAAAGCCATTCTGGTGAAACACGGCCCCCAAGGTGTGCAAACCGTCAAACCTCAAGGGCGAGACCAAAAGGACAGGATCATAAGACAGGAATGAACTCCAGTGCTGTTCATCAGCTTGCTGTGTGTGCATGGGGCCCCAGAAGCACCAGTGACGAACGTGCATGTGGATGGCAGTGGTGTATATGGGGCTGACAGACTGGGGTTAGTGGGAGGGGTGGATGGATGCCAGCTAGAGTGGACGTGTGCAGTGATGATGGCAAGATTCTAAGATGGCATCCAGAAGCCTGCTTCAGTGCTTGCCGTTGCATCAAGGGTTGGGAGGCTGTTTTAATGGGGAGGGAACGGGTGATAGGATGTTAAAGAAATCCAGATGTCACACAACATGGGCCTTTGTCAGTTTTGTCATTCTTTTCCTGTGTTTAACCTTCAAGTTGTTTATCCATCCACTCAAAGACTAAACATCCATGGCTTTCTTTTATGGGTCCAAGCTCTGGATGTATTTGTTGTCATAACTAACATTACAGTGAAATGTCCAGATGGGTGCATTCTCCAAGAGCTATGGATTCTGATCCCAGCCCTAACAGGGTTTTGAGTGGATGAATGAAGAGTGTATGGCATGAGGAATTTTAACCCAAATGTGTTTTCCGGTTACCCCAAAATTCATACCTTTTGTGGTCTCAGACAAGCCTTCCCTTTAATCAGCAGCTCTGCCATACTGTGTCACACTATGCTTCTTTACTTTATCTTGATTTTTTACCTCTTTCTCTTGTATTTTCTTTCTCTCTGCTTTTCTCTACCAGTCTTACCCCTCTTTCTTACTCTCTGCACTTGTATCTCTTTGTCTTGACTTTTTTTTTTCCAAAATCATGTCTTATTCTTTCCCTCTCTTTTGTTTCACCTGACACTATACAGTATTTTTGTCAGGTTTTAGCTTTCAATCTTTCTCTCACCATCTTTCTTTATCACCTAAACTCTCCTTCTGTGCGCCCCCCCCCCCCCCCCTCCTCTTCGCCACCCCTGCCTCTCTTCCTCCTGGAGGGGGGGAGGGTAGAATCGAAGACCGAACTGTGCTTCTGCCAACTTCTGGCTGATCAGTTACCTTGTTGACTGGTCAATTGATTGTTGATTCTTTAACATTGCCTTTCTCTCCTTGCACTCCTTTTTCCCTCTGGCCAGCGTTTGTTCATTTTAATACCTTGTTGGTTTGGTTTTGCCTGATGTAACCGCTCAGCTGCTACAGGTATGTGGTTGTGGTGTGCAGAGTTTTGCTCAGGCTGGGTGATGGTTGCTTTAATACCGTGCTGCAGGTGACAGGTTACTATACTGACTGTGGATAGTGTCCTCTTCTCTCCTCTGACCTTTGGAAACATCTGCTTCTCTTCATTGATAATGGGTAGTGTTCCCTTCTCTGCAACAACTGTGGGTAGTTTCCGTTTCTCTTCAGTGGCTGTGGAAATCGTCTTTTTGTTGACCATGGGTTGTGTCAGATTCCCTTCACTGACTGTGGGTAGTGTCCACTTGTCTTCACTGACTGTGGGTAGTGTCTACTTTTTCAGTGACTTTGGAAAGGGACAGGGTGTCATCAGTGCCTATGGAATGTGTCCACTTACATCTATGGTTAGTGCCCAATGGTTGCTCTGTGACATGTTTTTCATTTCATACAAAGCCAATGAGCACCAGGTCAAGCTGTGATGTACTTCTTACCAGTTGTAATATTTTGCTCAAAAAAGGTATTTTATTGAGCCACAATCTCCAGGTCATGTGCTAGTTTTCCAGTTATCCCATTTTTGTCATATTATATGTTAATGCAAAACCAAGAGCACTTTCTGCTGATGTAATTTTGAAAACATGCAAAAAATACACTTCCAAAAGTATTAAAAATTTAAAGCAATATCCACCCTACCATCCAACAGTGTGTGCATGAGTTAATTCATGACAAGAGATGAATGGTAACAGTAACACAGTTAAGGTATTCTAACTGGTCTTTAAATATCTTAAATGTTGAAAAAGGCATTTATATGCAATTAGAAACTTGATTAGTAATTAATACTTAATTAGAAATTCATAAAGAATAAGAACCCAAGGTAGCTAGGAGTTAATCATATACTGTTAGATCAGCTGACTTCTTAAGTCTGTAATTACAGGGGCAGAGCAAACTTTGCTAGGACTTTGGACACAGATTTTGCGCTCTTAATCTTATGAATTAGGTTCACTTAAGCCTAATATCTGGTCTGATTCACCGGGTCAAATGAATACAGCTTTTTGGTTTGATTTAAATTTCTTCACCTTGTTGTAGTGGAGAAGGCATGGAGGGAAACAAAAAAATTTATTTGACAAGGGGATTTGTCTGGCATTATGAAGGAGAGCTATTGAGTGCGTAATTTTCTTGCATGTTTCCATGTCTGGGGTTAAGTGCCATTTTTGCCAGTTGCTGCCTGCATTCTCTGAGCCTCTTGCAGCTTGCACTGTCGCCCAGCCTAAGCAACAGTAGAGGGGTGCGCTTTGATGACAAGCTGATTGGGATTCTACAGCGGACTCCAATGTAGCACCCATCTGGTTACTGCTATTCATTTACTGGTCGGCTGGAGGTAAATGAATTGTTGGCATGAGCCATCGGCACCCTCCAGACAGTACAGCCTCGAGGATTCCATTTGAGAGGCAAAAAAAAAAAAAAAAAATGGAATGTTAACCAAAGCAGAACTCCAATTCCCAGAATGCCTCCTGGCTGGCCTTTGCTGTCTCCCGTTGCCGCTGGAGCCCCCCCTCTCCTTCCCATTTGCACTCTGGATGTTGTGACTCCATTTCCCATAAGTCTGTCTGATACCAGCTGCAGGCCATGTTGTATCTCACACAGAATCGAACGCCATTAATGTTTCAGCGCCTGGAGCCCCCTTCCCCAACCCAGGACGGTGGGCAGGGAGTCAACAGCCTCCCGGAACCTCAGCCGGAGCCTGTCAGCACCCTGTAAGTATTCCTGTCTCTCTCCACCTTCTTTCTTCGCCCTCCATCGCTCTTTTGTCTTTCTCCGCAGCCAGTGGAATGGGTGTGCCGCCAGGGCAGGGAGAACGCCGCCTGCTCCCTCACCCTTTGCACACCCGACTCTCCACGCGAAGATGAACGCGGACCATCCCCTCAGGCTTCGCCCTGCAAACGAGCGAGAGCTTCACTCTGCCCGCCTGCACACAGCAGTGTTAGGGGGTGCAGCTTTCAGTCCAGTTCGCTCAGTCTCTCCTGTAGGCTGGAGTGAGTCTCAGAACAGTGCCCCCTTCTGCCCTGGAGGTTGCCAGTGTCATGGCTGAGGCCAGAATTGTGTTGTGTTGTGTCCGCTTGTGTCCCCCCTGGAGAGAGCAGACACACCGATTGCAGAATGTATTGTGTGGAGAGATGGACACACATTTGATTTAAGCTGTAGTTCTGATGGGAGACATATTCAGGTACAGATGTGAGGGTATATAGACTAATTAAGAACAGTACTGAATGTATAGAGATACAATCAGAAAGAGTGATTGTATCTCTATAGAGTGTATATAGACAGTCAGGAACAGTGGTGAGGGAGGATACAGAGACTTAGTGCTGAACAGTGGTGAGTTATGGTACATAGACAAAGTGAGGAACAGCAGTAAGTGATGGTATATAGACACAGTCAGCAATAGATATATTAGACAGTCTGGACAATGGTGATGCTGTATGCGCTTCGTCAGGTACAGGAGTGAGTGAGGCGACATGCATGTGGCCGGAGCACCCGAGAGGGCCAGGACTGACTGTCACTGTTTCGCAGGCCGGTGGAAGGGGGGATGACAGAGAGCCAGTCGTGGGTGACAGCACGGGCGCAGGAGATGTCCCAGAAAGCGGGGAGCTGGAGCCCCGAGAGAGCGCATCCAGACGACCTGCATGACAACCGGCACAACCCACAGGTACGTACACACACACACACACACACACACACACACGCACACACACACACACACTCTCACACACACACACACGCACACACACACACACACACACACACACACACGCACACACGCACACACACACACACACACGCACACACGTACACACGCACACACACACACACACACACACACACACACACACACACACACGCACGCACACACACACACACACACACACACACACACACACACACACACACGCACACACGTACACACGCACACACACACACACACACACACACACTCACACACACACACACATGCACACACATGTACACACGCACACATGTACGCACGCACACGCGCACACACACACACACACACACACACACACACACACACACACACACACACACACGTACACACGCACACATGTACGCACGCACACGCACACACACACACACGCCTCTCGTGCGCGCACACACACACACACACAGACACACAGACGACATCTTGCAAATGCGTTGAACTAAGGAGTACACTTCCGCTCAAAACCCATGTTAAATTTCTCTTTTTCTGCGGACAATAAACCCATGTTATATATACAGATCCTGCCATATGCATGCATACACCTGAAAGTTGCATTTTAGGTTCTAGAATGTAAAATGTTTGTCATTCCAGTGTTGTAATGTAATATACAACAGAAAACAAGTAAAACAGTGGAATACTCTTCTACTCCAAAACATTGTGTTTTATTAAGAAAGAAAAGTCTATCATTTCAGCCAACCCTGAAACACTGATGTTGTTTTGCTTAATGAAAGTTTTTACAGTTAAGAGTATACCTGCTTCTTCTTTCTGGTTTATTACAAATTCACCATTTAGCCAGCACCTCATTAACACTGAATGTTAGTTTAGGGAGTTAGCCTATTTCTTGCTAGTATTCATTGTTTGTGTAAGACTTTAGCATCAATATATTTGGAATAGTGTTTGTGTCTGTTACTGCCACAAAACAGCCATGCTCTTCACACACAGTGCACTCTCACACTATGACCACTAGGGGTGCTAGACCACACCTCTGATCAAGCAAAGGAAGCTGGACAGCATATACAGCAGACATGTGATGTGCCCATGCAAAACGTTTCTACTGCAAGCCATTCTTTTAGCTGTGAAAACCGCAAACAGCAAAACCGCAGCTTTTCTGTGCCATCGGTGTCCACTGGAAGGGCCTAGCCAAGGCCTGGATCCTGGACCTCGTCTGCCTCAGCCTCTCTCTCCATCCTCATCCCATAGGCAGGCAGCAGCAGGCTCCAGCGCCCCACGCCCACCTCCGCCACCCCGTCCCTCCACCCTCTCCACCCTCTGGGCTCCATGGACCACCCTCCACTCCACTCCGCCCTCACACTCTCACTCTCACTCTGTCGTTCTCTCTCTCCCCCCTCCTCTCTCTCTCTCTCCCTCTCTCCCACACTCCTTCTCTCTCTTTCTCTTTCTCTCACTCACATGTTCCACGCACCCCTTGATCAGGCTGTCTGTCCTCGCTCATCCCCATCCCATGGCCCATCCACACCCCAGTCTCAGGGGACACGAGGCCCCCGCTGTCGCCCCCCCTCCAAGGCCCCCATGCAGGGCTGGAGAGAGAACCAGTCTGGCCCCCCCTTTCTCTGCCCCAGTCCTTTCTCAGGGAAAACACTGCAGACTCCTCTCTGCCCACTCACAATGGGGGGGAGGGTGTGTGTGTGTGTGTGTGTGTGTGTGTGTGTGTGTGTGTGTGTGCGTGTGCGTGCGTGCGTGTCTGCACGTGCGTGCGTGCGTGCGTGCGTGCGTGCGTGCGTGCGTGCGTGCGTGCATGCGTGTGTGTTTGCGCGCATGTGTGTGCGTGTGTGCAACTGTCAGTTACATTTTACCTGGAACAACACCCTTCACACTGGATTGTCCACAGACCACTTCCAAGTACAAATCCAAGGCATGAGAACAATTAATTAGATATACTTATAAATGCATTAAATATGACTACAAATAAATTATTGATTTAGAATATTGGGTAACCCTGCATTAACAAAACAGAGCAATGGTTGAATGATTCGAAACATACATAGACTGATGGCTTGACAGAATCATGGAAATCAGTAAAACAAATTTTAACAGGATAAAATGATAAACAAGGTAGACTCTAAATCAGCTCGTTCTAATTTTAAGAAGCGCATTTGTCATTTATCTCTATAAACCCACATCCTTTGAATCATAATGCAGTAATGCTGTGTATGGAAAAATAATACAAAACAAAAATGGTTTTCAAGCTCTGTTATTCTGTAACAGTACTGTGTGCTGTAAATTGATTATCAGCAATTTGTTTGGGTTGGTTGCTCTAAAACAGGTAGTCAGATATTGTGGTATTATCGAGGAGCCACAATGTAATGGCAGTAACGCACCACAGCACCACCTAGTGGCACCGATTGTACACTGAGACAGGTCTGTGGTGTCAAGGCCTTTGGCGCTCTCATTAATGTGTCAGCCTGTATCTCAGGGTGTTTCACATGAACTAACAACAGCATAGAGCATGTCTTACATCAGTGCTACACTGTGTTTCCTTGCATTGAGGAATACCGTCTCCCAATATAGAAAGAATCAGTGGAGGGAGAGAGAAATTACCCCCCCCCCCCCCCCGCCCCCAACAACCCCTCCAAACCTTACACCCCGACGTGGGCCTGTCTCTCAGGCCCCCCCGCCCCTCCCCTAAACCTGCACCCGGCAGCAGTCACACCTGCTCTCCCTCTGTTTTTGCAGACGGTAGAGATGAGAGACATGGGGCGGGACGGTTACTCGGACAGTGAGCACTATCGCCCAATGGAAGGGCACGGGAGGGCTGCTTCCATGCCCCGACTTCCAGCAGACAACCAAGTGAGCACCTTCATCCTCTCACTCTCGTCCCCCCCCCCCTCCGTCCCTGCTCTCACTTCCTCCTCTCCTTCCTTTTCCTCTCCTGACCTTCGACCTCAGCTCCGCTGCCCCGCGCCTGCCTTCGAACGAGGCAGTGAGCCGCAGTGAGAATCGGCTGAGGTCACGCTGAAACTTCCTGTGACAGTGTGACCGTAGTGAGAGGCAACGCGAGACTGATATAACGCCATCACTACACTGATAGGCAATCTAACACTGAGCTCACCCTGAGACAGCATAGAGAAATAGCATAGAGAAACACCTGAGACATAGTATTACGGAGACAATCTGAGAAAAAAAACTGACAAACAACTGATATTAAGACCATCCTGAGAGAGTGAAACAATAAGCAACACCAAGATTGCTCCAACACACAGCAAGCACTCCTGAAGTTACACCGAGACCGTAGTGAGATTACAGAAACTGCTGAGAAAGAGGAGGGGGCAGAAATCCTCTCAGAGGTCAATAGCATCATCTCACCCCTGAATCATCGAGCACCCGCCAATCAACAGGACATTCAGCGCTTATTAACATCTGACTGGATTCAAGCCCCTCCCCCTGAGGGAAATTCGATTTTCTTTGCCCCCCTCAGTGTACAGACTCAGATGTCTGCAGCCTAAATTTGAGAACATTCTTTTAAAGATGACAGAAGTGTAAGGATAAGGCTTCAGTGAGGACATCTGTAGCAGTCTGTTCTTTGCAGCTGAAGCGGCACTTTCTGAATGATAGCGTAGTATAGTGGTAAGGAGCTGGGCTCGTAACCGAGAGGTTGCTGGTTCTATTCCCTGCCCAGGCACTGTTGTTGTACCCTTTGGCAAGGGTACTTAACCCAGAATTGCCTCAGTAAATGGGTGACATGTAAAAGTTGTAACCTATGTAAATTATTGTGGATAAGAGCGTCTGCTATGTGACAATAATGTATAATGTAATGTAATGGTCCGTTCAGACAGAGAGAGAGAAAACGGAGAAAGAGGAGACTCCTCATGGTCAGGTCAGGAGAAGATGTTGGCGGGAGGGAAAGGTCAGGGCAGATGGAGAGGAAAGACAGAGCTTCCACAGTCCTGTCACCTCTCCCCATCCCTCATTCCTCACCGCACAAAGGTGTGTGACTGTGGTACCCCCCCCATATCCATCCTATACCAGCTCATCCTCACCAGAACCATGCTCCGGCGAGGGCTGCCACAAACCACACCGAGGTACAGACACAAGCATGAGTCCGCGAACACACACACACACTCACACACACCCGCCCGCCCGCCCGTGTGTGTGCGTGGAAGCCACGCTCACCATCGTACCACCCAGTCACTTCCCTCTCACTACTCCCAAACCTCACACCCCCAAGCCTTGCTTCCCCTCTCTCTTTCTCGCTTTCCTCTCCTTTTCTCTTCTTTTTTCTTTCTATTTTTCTCTCTCACTCCCTCTTCCTCCTCTCTCTGTCTCTCTCCCTGTCCTTCTCTCTGTTCTATCTTCAGAGAGGACTTTTTAAATACTCAAATCTTTTGTTTTGTTTCAACCAGGTTTAGAAGCAGTTTTGGTTTATGTCTAACACATGCGGATTTCACAGTGTGCTGGGAGAGCAACAGTTAATTTAGCAGACACTGGGTCTTTGGAAATGGGAGATTAACTGTGTTTTTGCTGTATAGTGTATAGCTGCAGTAATTACGGGAGCCATGATTACCATCTACAGTATGCTACATGCATACTTTGTCTGCAACAGGAAAGTATTGACACAGAGGTGTCTTCCAAAATGCCAGTTAAATTGCCACCAGGTTGAAACAATCACCTTACAGTAGTGCTGTCAGAGAGAGGAGAGAAAAAGTGTTTTTGTGTGTGTGTGTGTATGTATGTGTGCATGTGTGACTGGCCAACTTATATGAAGCCTATATTCACCTTTCCTTGATCTGAAATCATAATCCACTTTAGAGGAAAGTTTCAGACAATAGAGGAAACTAAGAGGAGTAGTTAAATTGGGGGTCTGGAAGCACATGTACATTCTTTGTGTGTATGTGTATGTGTGTGAGTGTGTTTTGTGCAGGGTGTCATTGGTGCTCGCTGTGTAAGTTGTGCCTCTCTCTCTGTACTGTATTGTGCTGTGTTGTGGACTGTGGAGTGGTGTACAGTAGTGTTGTCATGGTGACCCTGTGTCTAACACTGCCTCTGTTCCTCAATGTGTATGTGTGCGTGTGCCGCTGTGGTAAGTGTCTCTCCTTCCGTTGTTGTTGCTTCTGTGTCTAACTGGGTTCTCTTTCTCTCTGCTTTTTCCTCTCCTCTTTCACTCCCTTTTTTTTTGGCTTGTCCATCCCCCGCCCCCTGCCCCCCTCCCTCTGCTTTCCTGTTACCCCCTCTCCCCTTTCGTCCTCTGCCCCCATCCTCCCACCCCCCTCTCTCTCTCCTGTGTTGCTCTGGTGGCTGTGCTGTGGGTCTCTGTCCTTCCCGTGCTGTTTTCTGTGCGTGCTCTGTGTGTGCCGTACCTGTGGCTTCACGTGTGTGCGCCCTCTGTGTGCCTCCTCTACAGCGGAGAAAAGGAAGGCCCCGTGGGAATAACCTCAGTGTATGTACCCTGTCTCCGTCTCTCTCTCTCTCTCTCCCTCTCTCTCTCTCTGTCTGTCTCTTTCTCTCTCGCTCCCTCTCTCCCTCTGTCTCTCTCTCTCTCTCCCTCTCTCTTTCTCTTTTTCTCTCTCTGTCTCTGTATCTCTCTCTCTCTCCCTCTCTCTTTCTCTCTTTTTCTCTCTCTGTCTCTGTATCTCTCTCTCTCTCTCTCTCTCTCTCTCTCTCTGTCTCTCTCTCTTTCTCTCTTTCTCTCTTTTTCTCTCTCTGTCTCTGTATCTCTCTCTCTCTTTTTCTCTCTCTCTGTCTCTGTATCTCTCTCTCTTTCTCTCTCCGATTCTTCCTCTTAATTAAGCGGCGTCACCTCGTTTCTCTCAGTGTCTACCCCTCCCTGCTGTCCTGTCTCTCCCTCCTTTCTCTCTGTCTTTCTCCAGAGTTCTCCATCTCAGTTTCTCTGTGCCTTTGCTCCAGTTCTCCAGCATTTTTGGGGCTTGTTTCACCTTCTCTCTGTCTCTCTGCCAGGTGTCATTGTCTCTGTCACCCCCCTCCAGAGAGAGAGAGAGAGAGAGACAGTGTCCTGTTCTGTGCATGATCCATGAGATTATTTGCCACTGCAGAGACTCCCATTCAGTTTAACGAGAGAGTGTGGCTAAAACCTCAACACAAAAAGAGTAACTACACTCTTTGAAACAAGCATCATTATGTTTGAAATTGTTCCTCTGACTTTTGTTATAGAGTAAGCCTTTCCAAAACACAAGAGTCATTACACACGGAGAATCTCTCTGGCGGCAGACTTGCAGTGTCAGTCTGTTGTGAATGGAGAAATATCCCTTCCTCCTTGGCCTTTCTCGCCCTCTCTCTTTCTTTTTAACCTTTGTGTTCAACAGACCTAACTGCTTGCCCGTGTCTGCATCGGTTACAGCTGCTCTGTGTTTCTGTGCTCACCGTCATAGCCGTATATACGTACACGCGAGGGTGAGCGTGCGTGTGTGTGTGTATGCGTGCATGCGCGTGTGCATTCGACGTGCATCTGCGGCGTGCACGTCCTATAGGGCTGTCCATACGTCCTGCCTGCAGGAACAGGTTAATGACAGAATGGGGGGGGGGGGTCTGAGAACCCCGTGAGGTGGCTGTGCGCCCTGCTTCAGGTTCAGGACCCTGGACAGCTGCTATATTTGCCTGCATGGCCAGGGGAAGTCACATGGTCAGCCGCAGTCAGGAAGCAGGAATGTGCTGTACTGCCAGATCAGCTTGGGGGGGTGGGGGTTAAAGGTGGAACATACAACACAGGTAAAGTTCGGAGTGCATGTCAGGCATGGCCTGTGCCCTCTGTTGTCCTGTTTCTCTCTCTGTCTCTCTCTCCGTCTTTCCCCTTCTCCCTTTCTGTCCCTCTCTCAGTTCCCATTTTCTCTCTCTGGGGGCAGCATGCATGGTGGGTGTGTTGGGCGGAGTGGGCTGACAGAGCTTCAGAGGAAAGACCGCACTGCGCACACACCCCCCACGAGACTGACACTTACACTGCACACACACACACACACACACACACACACACACTTCATTTAGACAGTACTCCTGCCTGGCGAAACAGTGCTCTCCTTTTTTTTTCCCTTCGACTTATCCCTGCAAAAAAAGCAGATCGATCCATCCCTTGCCCCCTCCGCCCTTTTATTCCCGCACTTCATATCTCTGTCTCCCTCACTCTCTTTTCCTCTCTCTCGCTCTGTCTCTCTCTCTCTCTCTCGTACCCTCTCTCCACGCAGACCATCACGGACACCAGCCCCATGAAGCGCTCCGCCTCGTCCCTGGGTCACAGCCGCCCCGGGAAGGGTTCCAGGGTGGACGACTATGCCCTGGAGAGGGTGATCCCCGAGGAGGGCCAGCGGCATGGGCACCGCCGGCGTGAGCGCAGCCACCGCGCCTCCGAGAGGTCGCTGAGCCGCTACACCGACGCTGACACAGGTCAGCGCTGTCGCGGGGTCTGATGGGCTGGGGGCAGGGCCTGACAAGGAGGGGCAGGGTCTGATGGGAAGGGGCGGGGTCTGATGGGAAGGGGCGGGGTCTGATGGGGAGGGGCGGGGTCTGACAGGGAGGGCGGGGTCTGATGAGGAGGGGTGGGGTCTGACAGGGGCAGAATCTGACAGAGAGGGGTGGGGTCCGATTGGCCTGGGGCAAGGTCTAACAGACAAGGGCGGGGTCTGATAGGGAGGGCCGGGGTCTGATGATAGAGAGGGAGGTCCAGGGCTGGGTGATCACTGTGCAAATCTGTTGAAATTGGTATCACCAGGATTACATTACATTGCATTAGATTATTGCCATTTAGCAGACACTCTTATCCAGAGCGACTTACATACAGTCCCAGTCAAATGTTTGGACATACCTGATTAAGATGAAACATGCTGTATACAATATATGCTACAATATGTGCTACAAATATAAATACTGTAGTTGATTCCCATGTATGAATTTCTTTCCAAAAAAGAAATTATTTTAAAAAGTATTTTTTGCCTACTTTGATTTGTTTAACATTTTTTTAGTCGATGCGTAATTCCATTTGGGTTATTCCATAGTTATTTCATGTTTTTGATGTCTTTACTGCTATTCTAAAATGTGGGAAAATAGTAAAAAATAAAGAATAAAAGTTGTATCCAAACTTTTGACTGGTACTGTAGGTTACAGTTTTATCCATATATAAGGCTGGATATTTACTGAGGCAAGTGTGGGTTAAGTACCTTGCCCAAGGATACAACGGCAGTGTCCCAGCGGGGAATCAAACTTGCAACCTCTCGGGTACAAGCCTTTCCTCTTACTGCTATGCCACACTGCTGCCCCATAAGGGATCAGAAGGACTGGGTGACAGCTTGGTTGGGGAGTCGGGGGGAATCGGGGGAATTGGGGTACAGGTGTGGCTTGGAGTTATGGAGGTGAATAAAGAGAGGAGTGTGTGAGGCTTCATCTGGTTAAGTGGTGAGGGCTGGATAATGATTGGGCGTGACCCGGTAGGGCTCGGCACAGACCTCAGCACCACCACGCAGTCAGGTGACCTACCGCCCAAGGAGAAGGAGCGAGACAGGGAGAGAGAGAGGGACCGGGAGCGCGGTCGGCCCAAGGACAGGAAGCACCACCACCATCACCATCACCACCACGGCTCTGTGGATAAGGAGCGCTACGGGCCCGACAGGGGAGACTACGGCCACCGGCCCGGCCGCGACAGAGACCGGCGCTGGTCCCGCTCGCCCAGCGAGGGCCGAGAGTGCCTGACACACAGACAGGTGGGCTCCACTCTCCCTGTACCCTCACACTGCTCGCTGATACACACTCACATTAACACTGCACACTGACACACTCACAGTAACACTGTACACTCACACACAGGTGGGCTCCACTCTCCCTGCACCCTCACACTACACACTCACACACACACACAGTAACACTGCACACTCACACACACTCACAGTAACACTGCACACACACACACACTCACATTAACACTGCACACTCACACACACTCACAGTAACACTGCACACTCACACACACTCAAAGTAACACTGCACACTCACACACACTCAAAGTAACACTGCACACTCACACACACTCACAGTAAAACTGCACACACACACTCACAGTAACACTGCACATACACACTCACAGTAACACTGCACACACACACACAGGTGGGCTCCACTCTCCCTGCACCCTCACACTGCACACTCACAGTAACACTACACACTGACACATGCACAGTCGCAGTGCTCTGACACAGCCTTACTGAGATAACCAAACACTACACATACACTCTTACAGCAGTGTAAAGAGTGCTTTCATATATAGCATTCTAGCCTGTCACCCTCCGATGTATCGCTTAGGTTTGAACCTGTGTGGCCAGCCCTGTGCTCCTAAGACAAATCATAACCTGCAAGTAATCACTAATTGTCCGGGATTGTGAACTGTTACATGTATCTGTGTACAGAAAAAGTAAAAAAAAAAAAAAAAAAGCACAATACATTCGCAGAGATTCCAGGCACAAAATTCTAGAATTAGGAACAACACATGGGGACAGTGGTACCTCAGGGATGTATTATAGCACACGTTATAGCGAAGTCTTCTTAAAATCCAAAAAACATTTCACACGCGACACGGTCTGCTGCGAGGGGTGTAGACTGCGTTCTGCACAGGGTGCATTTGCTCCGCCCCGAGCTCCCGCTCCCGCTCAGACACACCGATGGTGTATGTGAAAGCACTCTTTCCTCACACTTCCTGATTACAGTAAGAAAATCCTACTTCTACTATTGCATGATCGTGTTTTTTTTCCCTCAAGTCTGTGAGAACATATTGTTAGGACCTGAGTATCCTACCAATATGGTAATGCATTGTCTTGGAACAGCTTGAATCATGCATTTGTTTTGCCATCCTCAAAATGTTGCGGTGATTGAGTGCCGGGGCAGGAGCATTAGGGTGTCTGCTTCCCAGTCTACAGTGAGGTACGGGAACATCCCAAAAAAAGTGCAGCTCCTGAACTCGCAGTGATGGAGCGCTAACGTCCCTGCCCGAAGGTCCCCGGCTTTTTCCTTAGCATAAAAAAGCCGCAGAGCTCTCTCTCTCTTGCTTTTGGGTTCTTTTGATCTGCCTCTTTCTTTTGAAAGCTTTTTTTTTTATTTGTTAGTTGTTTTTTTAAGAGAGGAAGGAACGGGCACATATGGAAAGAGCGTCTCCCTAGTGACAAAGCTCTCGCTGCTGCTCGCCACGCCTGTGATTACCCACACTGTCACTACACACACACACACGTAGGGTCCTCCCTGTTCGTGTGCTACTGGATTTGTACTTCCTCTCACACCTGCAAGCATGGCTGCTGCACCAGGTCCCAGTTGGCCAGCAGCATTTAAAGCCAACAGCAGTAAGCTCCACCTCCTCTCCTGCATTGTATTAGCTCCCAAGTTGTTGAGACCGAGGCTCGATGATAGGTGGTTACTGCTGCATCACAGTTACTAGTTATAAATACGAAAGCTACAGCTCGTCACTTAAATTAGATTTAGCCTAGACCGGTTTCCAAGCCAAGCTGAAAAATACTCTTATTTTGTGGGCATCCTATTGTTTTATTTAATTGCCTGCAGTGTTAGAGAATACCCTCATGCTTTCTTTTTCTGAAAACACTCCCTGAGATCCTAATGGCTGTACACATTCAGTCTGTGGTTCTTATTTGTTCGGGGTACTTGGACTTTCTCTGAGCTGCTCAAACATATGTCAAGCACCAGCTACACACACTCCAGAATTGTTTGTTTGTTGTAGCTCTAGCAGAAGCGCTTTAACCAGTGATGAATGAAAATGAGTTGGGGAGGACTGGGGCGTGGTGTGAACATGCAGGGTTTGCGCAACAAAGGCAGTGCATGACTGTAGTCTGCGCAGCTGAGGCAGTGCAGTATTCCTGTCTGCGCAGATGAGGCAGTGCAGTATTCCTGTCTGCGCAGCTGAGGCAGTGCAGTATTCCTGTCTGCGCAGCTGAGGCAGTGCAGTATTCCTGTCTGCGCAGCTGAGGCAGTGCAGTATTCCTGTCTGCGCAGCCGAGGCAGTGTGAGCAGCACCGGGCTGTGCTTGTCGCTGCAGAGAGTCCTGCTGTAGTCGAGGATGAGTGTAACACCTGCTGTTTTACCACAACCACTTACAGAAATCAATTTCTCTTTTCTTTGTTTTCTTTCCTTTGTTTCCGTGTTGTTTTCTCTCTCTGTGCCTCGTTGCTTCTCTCCGTTTGCCGTTCCCCCCCCCCCATTGTTGGCATCGGTTTGGTTTTTTTTTTTGGTTTTGGGTGTGGTTCGTTTTTTTCGACATTCTCCCTCTCACTCTCTTATGATTACTCTCGTTACTCGTCTGTGTGTGTGTGTGTGCGTGTGCGTCGTCTCTCTCTTTCTCCTTGTTTCGTTGTTAATTTTGTTGTCCTTTTTTATTTGCTTTGTTTCAATTTTCATGTAGGGCAGTAGTTCGGTGAGTGGGAGCCCCGTCCCCTCGACCTCCGGCACCAGCACACCCCGCCGCGGCCGTCGCCAGCTGCCCCAGACCCCCGCCACTCCCCGACCCCACGTCACCTACTCCCCAGTGGTCCGTAAGGCCATTAACACCCCTCCCGGCCAGCAGAGCCGGCTGCCCACCCCCACGCCGCGGCGGTTCTCCCCCCCGGGCCCCGAGCCCTACCACCACGGGTCCCCGCGCTCCACCCGGCCCGGCCGCTGGGCCCCCCCGCCGGACAGCGTGGAGGGGGACGGCTGCTTCTACGACCAGGACTACGAGTACGACCATCACGAACCCCCCGCCTACGAGCCGGGCCCCCCCACGCAGGGCAACCCCCACTCGCACCAACACCCGCACCCCCACCCGCACCCCCACCCCCGCTCGCCCAGGACTTCCCGTCACGCGCCCCCGCCCCAGGCCCAGCCGCCCCCCCCGCCGCCTGCCCAACGGCTACCGCTCGTCCTCGCCCTCCCCCCACCACCACGGCCCCCACCCGGGGTCGCACAAGCCCCCCCACCCGAGAGGACCCAGAAAGGGGCTGCATGAACCGTACAGCGAGACGGACGAGGACGACTGGTGCTAGCCTCTGGGGACCGGGGAGGGGGGGCCGGGGTGGGGGGGGGGGTAGCCACGCTGTTTCCTTTCCCCTCGCAGAGAC
Organism: Megalops cyprinoides; assembly: GCF_013368585.1. Lineage (NCBI taxonomy): Eukaryota > Metazoa > Chordata > Actinopteri > Elopiformes > Megalopidae > Megalops > Megalops cyprinoides. Next base: position 5,503,915 of record NC_050601.1, on the reverse strand, counting down.
GCTCGCCGGGTGGAACGCTCCGGCCGAGCTGCGTGAGCGCGTGCGTGCACGTGCGTGTGCGTGCGTGTGTGCCCGCGCCTCCGCACAGTCCAGCACAAACACAAGGAAGCGCCACGCTGATGGAAGACGGGGGGAAGTCAAGGCATGTTTCTCTCTTTTCTGTTCTCTTTTTTCATTTCTTCTGCTGCTCAGTGTTTCCGGGGGGGGGGGGGGGGGGGGTTTGTGGGGGTCGGGTGAATTGGGAAGGTGAGGGGGGGGGGCGCTGTTGGTTTTGGGACCTTGAGGGGCCACTGAAAAACAAGGGAGCACGTGTAGAAAATAAAAGGCCTACAAAATGATGGAAGCACACTGAGGGGGACTCACCTCATCCCCTTTAGAGAAAACGTAAAACACGCAACAAAGATGGGACCCTCTCTTTACCACGTCAACGTCTGCCTCTGGAAACAAAGAACAACAACACTGAAACACAGAAACTCAAAAAACAAAAAAAAAAGGGAGAATGACCACTTCTGCTTTTCAGGACCGACTGGAGCTCCATCTATTGCAAAAACCAACCCCGGTGTTGGGTAATATTGATGAGTTTTATCATCTGTGTTTACTGTTAATAATTATGACACTGGCGGTGACCCTGTGAGCCAGTGTGCGGGCGGGGTGAGTGGGGGCGGGGCAGCAGGGAGAGGCGCTGACTTTGTGGAGGGGGTGGGGAAGGGGGGGTCTCTAGTCTCCCACTGCCACGCCCACCACTCCCACACTGCTGCCCCAACCCAGAAATGAAGAAACACAAAGAAAAAAAAAAAAAGAGGAAAAAAAAAAAACACTTTCTTCTTCTAATTCTATTGCTTCTTCTTCTACTTCTTCTTCTTCTTCAAAACATTGGAGCTTGATAATTCTGTTGCACCTGTTCAGCTTTGTTTGAACTCTTAGAGTAAAATCCCGTGGAATCCTGCATGATTGATACAAAAAAAACAAAGAGAAACTTTACTGTATGAGGGGGGAAAAATTCCGTTTTTTACGTCTGTTGGAGTTCTCTCTCTCTCTCTCCCTCTCTCCATCTCTCTTCCTCTGTTGGTTCCTCTCTCACTGTGTATTTAGGGTAAAAAAGGGGGCTTTTAGAACTGTTTGGAAAGCACAATGACACCTTACACACACACACACACACACACACACACGTACGCACATTCACACGCACGCGCACACACACACACACACACACATCCATTTAGGTTTCCACCTGTGTGAGATTGTGCTGTTTGTTTTTCCACAATATTTTATATTCTATGCCAAATTACAAGCACAACTACCAACACAAATGAAGAATTATACAATATATGTTTAATTGTGTTTTCCTTTAAACGTACATACATTAATTTTGTAAAAAATATTTTATTTGATTATACAATCCCTCCATGACACGTTTTGAGTATAGATTTTCAATTAACTTTTAATGCAATGACAGGTACATCAAGTTAGACATCTGCACTTCACCATTCACATACTGTAGTAACTTAGTCTCATACAGAAAGTGTACTGACAAATTTAATCTGAAAAGTTTAACACAGTGGAGATTCCTGATCATATCAGGATTCATACCCCTGTGGGGTTAACCAAACCCAGGCCAGGCCCAGTTCCTGTAGTGTGAGTGTGTGAAAGACACTCCCCCCCTTAACCAAAACCCGTGCTTTCAGTCTTCCATGGTTTTGCTGGAGAGAGAACGTGAAAGAGGGAGAACCAGAGAGAATTTCTCCATTTTAAGAAGTTGATTTGTTATTAATAGCGATAATGGTTCTATAAATAATAATAATGATATTAATGATAATTATAAAAAATATATAATGATGATGATGCTTATGATTATGAGAGAGAGAATCTCTGTAGATTTGTGTTATGTTTACTGGAGTCAGCTGGGTTCATCTTGTTTCCATTCTTGTGTTCATGTTTTCTGACTGACAGTGCTGTTTTGGGCATGGAACTGGCATTGGGGTGGAGCTCTGGAAGACAATGGCATTGTGGGACAGCTACCCTGCTGTTGTGTAAACCAGTTCCTACCTCTAGATCAAAAGAATTCATGACTGTAAAGGGGTTCTAGGACTGTTACAGAACAGGCTGGGTAGTATCATACTGAAGATATGGTCTGAATAATTGGTTAGTCCAATAAAAAACAGCGATCAATATGGATCAGATTGAACATGGCATTCACAACAGTAAAACTGGCTTTTTCAGCTCTTTCTCAGCCCTGGGGTTCTGGATGAAGGATTTAAACTGGAGTGCTGTAAACCAAATGCTTGTGATGTAGGTTCCCAAAGACATAACAGCGTCCCTTCATTCGCACAGTGTCTCCCACACTAAAGGTGTTCATCTGTGAAAAAAAACAAGAATGTGTGGGTTTGAAACCTACATCCAAATTATTTTCAAAATTCAGTGCTCTCACACTGCGTATTTGGGAGCAGCGGTCAGAAATGAGGATGTCATAAATTTCCTGTCCTTTGGGTGGCGCTGCTGTGTCTTTGAGGAGCGAAGGAAGGGGGAACGGAGCTCCACTACCACTCCCAGTCGCCAGGGGGCGCTGTATCCGGCACAAAACATCGTTGTCTCTTGTCACACTTAAGAGTCCTTCTGCTATTAATACAGGGACTCTGCTCACGCCCGCCTTAATTTCACTCCGACAGCTGACTCTTTCTGTACGCTGGGACTGGAAGTAGGAGTTTGTCACCAGTGGAGCACCTTCTCTTTTTTCAGGACATGTAACACAACCAAACCAACTGCATGGGAGAAACAATGACTGGGCCTTTTCTGCAAAACCTTCCTCTGTGTCCCCCTGATCTGTTTGTGTCTCTGTCAGCCCCAAACAATGATGTCCACTTCTCCTCAATCTGTCTTTCTCACTGCACCAGAGAGGAACAGACAATTACTAACATTATTAACAACAACAACACCTTTATTATTATTATTATTGTTATTATTATTATTATTATATCACACCCATCAGCAGTCAGGTATCAGTCAAATTACAATACAGCTATGACACTATAGATATCCTTCTATAGATACAGTTTAGTACAGTACAGATATAGCATTGGGTATCTTCAACTTTAGATATCTCTGCGCCTGTCCCACTTTAGGTATTACATTATGAATATAGATCAGACAATATCATTCTATAGATATGTCACTATAGACATAGATGTCACACTTTAAGTGTCACAAAACACAGGTAAACTTCTCAACACAAAGCTTACTGCAGGAACACACTCAGTAGCTCCGTGCTGTAACAGCTGTGTTTGTATGTGTGTGAGTGTGTGTGTGTGTGTGTGTGTGAGTGTGACTGACTGGGTGGGTGGGTGTGGTTGTGTGTATGTACTTCATTTCTGTATGCGCCTGTGGAGGAATGGCAAATGAGCAGTGATCCTGTGTGTGTGTGTGTGTGTGTGTGTGTGTGTGTGTGTGTGTGTGTGTGGGGCTGGATGGCTGGCTGGCTGGGTGTGTGTGTGTGTGGGGCTGGCTGGCTGGCTGGCTGGGGGTGTGTGTGTGTGTGTGTGTGTGTGAGAGAGAGAGAGAGAGAGAGAGAGATAGAGACCGATTGTATCAGTAAGTAAATGATTCAGTATGGGGGTGTGTCTGTTTCAAAAAGCAAAGGTCATAAGACACTTGTATCAGACATTTCAGGAAGAGAAAATAGCAAGTGGGCTGTTCAAATCATATGCTTCTGTCCTCATTGTTGGTCATATACTCTCAGCAACATGTATACGTCTCCTCACAAACCCTCACAAATACAGGATGAGGTTGGTATTGGTGTTTGGCAAATTTACTTTACATTTCCCAGAGGACTGTCTTTTAAAACTGAAGCCGCATTGCCCACGAGCATCTTGGGAGCAAAACTGTTACTGGTCCTGACACCTGTGTTGTAGTGGATGAAGTGCAGCACCTTGCCTGCTTTTGCTGATGCGAAAAGCTAGAGAGACATGGTCACTGATGCCCCACATGTTTTTTTTTATTCAACTTTCTTTTACTCTGGTGAGCTTGGAGTCTCTGTTTCCGTTAAAACACATCCCAAGAATGTTGGGTCAACAGTTCACTTTAGGGTGTTTTTGCCTTGCCTCATTTTCGAGCTTTCCTGCCAAAAAAGGGTACCCTTACTGAATTGTCACACCCAAAACATGCCAACCTGCACGGAGTTGTTACTGGGTCCAATCAAAGGTCTTACCAAAAGCAGATGCAGCAAGTAGAATAGCCTGCTGCCCCAGTGAATCGGATGGTATTCTTAGAGATAGCTCATGGTATTTGTTCAAAACCAAAGGACCTTTTTGTGTCTGAAATATTTTTGAGAGGACATTGCATGGTTCAGCTGGCAGAGATCAACATGCTCAACTATCAACAGACTATGGCAGAGATCAACATGATCAACTATAGTCTTAGTGTACTCCCAATTTAAATTTTCCATATTTTTTTTTCTCAGGCCACAGCTACTCTAGTTGATGAATAGTGTAAAGAATAGCCAATCTGTCTGATATCAATAAGGGTTGTTTTTGCTGGATACAGGAGATGGGTTAATTACTTGATTGGTGAAGAGTAAGGCAAAGAGGTTTAATCTATAAATGTTCTTGGTGGAGTCTACCACAGTGGTAAGTCTGTAGTCGCTTATAAATTTAAAATTCACTTTTTTGAATCCTTTCTCTTGCTCTCTCTCTCTCTTCCCCCATCTCTAACTGTTGTTTCATCTACCTCCTGCCTGCTCACTCATTTGCTCTGTTGATGCAAAAAAAAAAACAGAAGAAAAGAGTTTGGATTGTGGAAGGGCCTCACAGAAAATTGACATAGTCAGAGTAGAGTGTATGGAGCCAAAACGGCCATCAGACTACCATGTTTTCAAAAAAAAGTGATATATATATGAATTTTTTTAGTTTTATTTTTCATTCATTTTTTATTAGTTGTATTTTTCCTTCTTGATTGATTTATTCTGGCTTTATTCTCCTGTTTCTGTTCTTTCCTGCTTCCCCTTCCTCAGATTAGGAAGTCAAGTGCCTTTTTGTGTGTTTTCTTTATAGGTGCCCTTTTCTTATTGTTTCATTCCGCTAAATCTCAGACACACCCTCCCTTCTCCGCTCATGTTTCCCGGTTTCTCAAACACAGACATGATTTTTCTCTTTCAAGCATCAGTCCGCCACCATATCACCACAATCCTTCACCCGCTGTGAATAAACTTGCATCTCTTTAGAGGATGGAAATGTCTTCCCTCACTGTACTTTCCACATTTTATGATACACTCACTTGGTCATGTGCTCTCTGTCTCTTAAATAGGGGCTTTCCTGGAGTGATTTGGTGACAGAGCAACTTGTATTGACTTATCAGTCATAAGAAGAGGAAGTAGGTTTGTGTGTGTGTGTGTGTGTGTGTGTGTGAGAGAGAGAGAGAGAAAGAGAAAGAGACAGGGTGGGTTTGCACACGTAAACACATTTGTGAGGTTTTTTTCTGATCAGAGTTGATTTTGTCATATCTCTCTTCCCTGCACTGGTGCATATCAGCAGAGAAGAAGAGAGCTGGGTTACTGTAAAGGGGAGAGGGGGAGGGCAGAACCATTTGATTTGAGAGTGAGATAACCCTGTGCTTGTGCGTGTGTGTGAGACTGTGTGCATGTGGTGTGTCTGTGTGTTTGTATGCGTGCGTACATCCGTGTGTGTGTGTGTGTGTGTGCGCGTGTGTGCGTGTGTGTGTGTGTGTGTGTGTGTGTGTGTGTGTGTGTGCGCTCATATATCCTTTAGAGTACATTGTTTCCAGTGCCTTACACTGTACAATAAAGCAGCCACAGTCTAACACTTACATGGACATGTTTACTTTCAGGAAGAAGCAGACAGATATATATAGAGTGATGTAAACCAACATGGGGTGAGCTCTCCCACCTCACTTCAAATTATTATGTAATTGTTCAAATTATTAGCCAATTACACTCTCCCTCTCCCTCTCTCTCTCTCACACACACACACACACACACACAGGACAGTCACGCTTGCAGTGGAGGTCTGAGAGGACTGAATTTGTGGGATTATGTGGCATTCTGTGGCACTGCTGACAAGGAGTCAGGGCAGGGATGGTGGGATTGGTGGAATGGGGGCTGTCGTGAGGGTCTGTCATCTTTCTCTCTGTACATTCGCTTTGTAATTCATGTGTATATCATCCATAAACCTCCAGAAACATCCACTGTGTCCATTCTCTTCTCTACCTCAGTCTCCGTCTCCCTCATGTCTTTTTCATATCTCTTATGTCGCCCTCATTCCATTTTTCCTGTACCTGTACGCTGTTGTTTTGTTTTTTTTTTTTTGTATTGTGTTCTGTTTGCTAGGCAAGTTTTTTTTTCTTCCTTTTTCTTAATGCAAACACAACTGCAGGCAAGCTGCCTAACAAGCTTTGTCATGTCTGACCACCAGAGGGCAGCATCAGAATTTTCTGAGGTTGCTCCGGAGGGAATCGGCTCCCTCAGTGATGGAATTAACCGCCACTTTAGCGCGAATAATAACGGACATGGTATGTGTGTGTACTGCATGTGAGGGAGTTGTGTGTGTGCGCACAAGTGTGTGTGTGTGTGTGTGCACGTGTGTGTGTGTGTGTGCGTGTCAGAGATGGAGATGGAGAATGTGCATGTGAGAATTACGCTTTGAATGAAGTCTTTTGGGGAGGAAATGAATGGTACTGAATGGTCAGTATTTTTTTTGTTTTGTTTTCTTAATGTTTTCCTCCAGTGTTGCAGCAAGCGTGGTCTATTCCATGAGTGTGAGGTATGCTGAAGTGTGTATGAAGTGTATATGAAGTGTGTATGCGAGTGTGTGAGTGTGTGAGTGTGAGTGCGTGCGTGTGTGCGCGTGTGTGTGTGCGTGTGTGCACAGCGTATTTATACCAGGCCCTTACATACTCCTTTTCACTGTCTGTCAGTGCGTCCCCACCAATTCATCAATCTAACATCAACTAACTTAAGATAAATAACCACACAATTAAGTCAAAAAAACAATGTAGGAGCCGCTATGGAAAAAAAAGAAATAAAAACATTTTGATTACAAAAAAAAGACCAAAAAAAGTAAAATATTTAATTACAGATCTGCATGTGCAATGTGCATGCCACACCGTGGGTTTAACAGTCATCTTCAGGAATAAAAAATAATAATATGAATTAAAAGAAAAAAAATATATAAATATAGATAGATGTTTTTAAAGCAACATGTTCCTTTTTTTCCTTCTATTTTTAAAAACAAAAAATGCAAAAAAAGACAAAAAAATCTAAATAGCAAAGTGACTTTGGTGAGAATCAAAGGCAGTTTGTTTTTACTGCCAGCTGTTCACTGCAATCCTGGAGGTGAGACAGACACTTCAACACAATGTTCAGGACATTATAAAAAAAACTCCTGTGGAAAAAAAAGAATAAAAGATTGAAAATGAATTCAAACTCCCTCCATTTGTTGGGTTGGAGCAGGAGCTGCCTGATGATGTACCCATTTACTCTGGCTATGAAATCGTTTTTTCTCTCTCCGTCTCTTTCTCTCTGTCTCTCTCTCTCTCCCTCTCTCTGTCTCTCTCTCTTTCTGTCTCTCTCTCTGTCACACTGCTATTTCTACCAGTGCATTTTGTAATTCCAAACAAAAATCTTCCTAAGAACCTGAATAAAACCAGAGAGAATGCACCCTGTCTTCTGCCTCCTTTCTCCTTCTCCTCCTCCTCCTCCTGCTCTTCCTCTCCATCCCTCAGTCTCCACCTGCAAAGCTCCTTGATGCACACCGTAAGGTGCTAACTACCAATGCTGGAATTTCCTGCCCGGACCAAGGACTGGGACTTGCTGCAGCTTGAAAGGTACGATGAGCCAGAACGTGGTGAAGTCTATCCGGCGCTCACGCATCTCACTATGCATTTTCAAGTCTTTTGCTTCAAATATTCCACATCTTCCCGTGCAGAGTCCGTAAGTGGAAAAGTCAAGTGATTGCTGCACAGAGCCACTAATGAATATTCTGTGTATATATTCATGTGTACTGTACATGTAGAGGCGACATTGTGAAGTGAAAACCATTATAATTCCATTTGGTCCTAGAGCAACTTGCATAGTGTTACCTGTTTATAAAGTTGAATATTTACTGAAGCAATTCAGGTGAAGTACCTTGCCCAAGGGTACATACTGTATGTACAAGTGTACAAAATAGCAACGCCTCACCTGGGAAACAAACTAATTATAAAACAAATTGAAGGCGGAAGTTTTAAACGATAAAGTAGGGAGCTGAGAAACAGGACAGGGCGCATATCAGGGCAAAAGTCTGGCGCAAGTCTTTCGGTGCTATTTTATCTGGAGTGTTAAAACTTGCTCCACCCAGGCAACACTTCAGCTGTAAAAGCACTATTCTGGTTCCTGACCTCTGCGCTGTCACCCGGGTGCCCCTCCCTATCCTGTCCGTCCCGTTTCTCTACCCACATCACCCCCTTTACTGCCTTATTGTTCTCCCTCCTCTCACCAAACCCAGAACCTCCCCTCCCCCGCAGCCTTCCGGTACTGGCCCTTTGCAGACTCCCTCTGTTCTTTATGTTCTCCTTCCTCCTTCCTTCCCCTTTCTCCTTGCCTCAAACACATGTTTGGGAATTTTGTCGCCCGATGGAAACTACACGGCCAAACCTGTTTTGTCATACAGGTTTACTGCTGTAATGCAGAGTGCCGGGTTTCTGCAGCAGCCACATATCATATTTGGCTCGTGGCCATTTCAACTGGCTACGCAATCTCCACCCACCCCCCCTACCCCCCACCCCCCACATCCCTGTCGGCCAGATGTGCAGATGCGTGAAGAATCTTGTTCTCCTCTTGTTCTATAAATACCTCCCCGCTCACGCATTCCTCCGCCTGCCTCACTTCCTGTTTCCTGTCTCCCGCGAGACAGAACCAGTGGCGGACCGGATTTGCTCGCAGCTCACACATTCTGATACGCACATTCACACACACACACGCACATACATGCACACGCATTCTGCAATGCATGACTTGCACACACTAACACAAAGAAATGCCGTGAGTGGCACAGGATACTTACTAATTAGATTTCAAAAGGTAATGTAATCACTTAAAGTTTTACAATATTTTAATGATAATTTGGGGCACTCCTCTTGATTTTGCACGCACACATACATGTAGTGTAGTGTCAATGGTTCTACGTTCCTTATTTGCGAGTCTTTCATACTTATTGGTATTGTGTCCAGCAAATTCTCTTTAATTTCTACTCCTGGAGTGAAGAAGATAGCAATATCTCATTGTTGTCATGAGAGATAATAAACTAAAGCTGATGTTTTTGTATTCACGTCCTGAGTAGTTGTGTGGGGGATTCACTCTAAATTTATTGTATTGACAATTTTTCAACAAGAACATTTTCCCCTCCGTGACGTCATAAAAAAGCAATAAATTATGGACTTACTGTATCCTTTGTCTTACATCAGCAAACTTTCTATGTGAATCACAGTGCGTGCTCGGTGGATCAAGCATCCCCAGACCAAAAAAGTGATATAATCTCCGGTAAATTACAGTCAGAAATGTGTAATGCGTTAATCATTTTATTCATCACGCTGTTTCATAATTTTTGAGTGAAATCACGCGGAAATTGCTGGGGGGCTTTACGGTTTTATAGCGGTCCTTTGTTTTCGTCGGATCTGCGGTGTAAATCTTCGCGATTATCCCCGGGGGTGGTACCGCTGTGTGAATAACGATGACAAAGCAGGGACCGCGTGTCGCGCCCAAACCCGCTTCCTGCCTCCCAGCGAGCAAACACCCCTAACCTCCGGGCGCTATCCGTCACCTTTGCATATCCAAACACATCAGCTCCCCATCATCGGCCCTCGCCATTCAGGTCTTCATAACCGATTGCATTGAAGAATAACCAGTCAGCTGCTTGGAATGATTCTGTCAAATGAGATACGCAAGGTACCTTACATTCTAAATATATGCAGTCACAAGCCATCAGGTGCAATGCATGTTGGTGAGGCCTTGTGGTACAGTGTTATATCGTGTTTTTTAACCACATATGTAGGTACGACTTGCATGTGGGTGCATTTACCTGTGAACTATGAAATTATGTGATAAAATAATAGTAGTTATGTGATTTTTATCAAGTAGGTGGAAAGCAAATATGGGCTGGAACGTAACAGAGGGAATGGATTAATAAGGAATGAAAGTGGAAAAAATGAACCCAACAACAACATGTCAAGGGCAAACAGCAACTGTTTTATTGTATTTAAATGAGGTATTTCATGAAACAAAAAACAAATGCATTAACAGCAGCGAGGAGCAGGTGAAACACATAGTGAACCTTCCCCACTGATACATAAAACGTCTCATTACGTCCCACAGGGATAAATACATGTATATACACACCACCGCTGTATGCTTCAGCAGCTGAATGAACCAGTGCACTTTCCACGTTTCGCATACAGCACATAATAACCCCAGATTAACTTGGTCATGTAGCACCGTTTGAAATTTATTGTACATAAAACCATATTTAGGGCAAATGGTCGAGACAAAGTCCCCCTTGTCGGGTTAATCGTGGATTAGCCAGCTAGTCGCCCCCACGATTCAGCCGGTGTGGTTGCGGAAGTTTCTCAATCCGGTTTTGAGTCATGCAGTCGTACAACAGGATCTGCTGAGCACTGTCAACTCCTCTTCGCCGCGCTGAGCTTCGTAAGAGACGAGAGGAAGCCGCCAACAGGTCGGTCTGACTCATGTGTCGCTGTTGCCGACAGTCCGAAGCAGAACTATCCATGTGCGGTCAGACCACGCTTGACCATCAGTGCTTTCCCCGCCTCCGTGTTTCTCTTGGAATTAACCGCCGCTGGGTCACGTCGCGTCACTGGACACCGCATGTCCGTGGCAAAAGCACTGACTGAGGTCGGGAAGTCCCGCATCTAGTGCCTCTTCTGCCCGAGTCGCCTTTACACATAGAGAAGGCCACTGTCTGACCTGTCTATGTTCAGTCCAGAGTTTTCGAACCCCCTGATTTCAGCTAGTGACTTTTCGCTTTGACAGCTCAGAACGCTGCGATGGCTTGAGACACGGGTAGTGAAGTCAGGGTATTCCCGACTCGACTGCAGCTCCCCGAGTTGCTCCTGAGCGCCGCGCTCTGAACAATCACCCGCTCTTCCCCCGCTTCCATTTTTGCCCTCTTGCTCGGCAAAAAGTCTGGCTCCGCTGCCGCCTTGCCCCGTCTCTTCCTAGAGTGGCGGTCATGTCCCAGAGGATTGCAGTTCTCCTTGTTCGCTTGAGTCCTCTTACAGACAGACGGCTTTTCCTCGCCCTCTGACTGCTGGCTCTTTTCAGTAGAGGCCGGCGGCGCGCAGTCAGATCCAGAGGTCTCCGCAGGTACGCCGCTAGTGTCCATCGCTTCCTCGGCCGGTGCCTGTTCCGGGACGGCAGAAGGGGTGGCAGCCGTTCCCTCGTTCTCGCAGGTCATGTGGGCGGTGTGGTAGATGTCCCGGGCGGACCTCATCACGAGCGTGAGCAGGAGGCTCCGGTGGAGCCTGAGCCCACCGCGCTGGGTGCGTGAGCTGTACAGCTTGCCCAGAGCCTGAACCATGATCCGCTTGGCCTCTGCGCTCACGTCCATTGCTCTTTTCTTGCCTCCGTAAATAGTCAGGTCAAATTCTTAAAAGTTCTTTTAGGTGTTGGTTTGACTTTTGCACTTTCACTTTACCTAAATTCTTCCGCGTATTGTGTTCTTTTCACAACTACTTTACTTCCCCGGCTTCCACACACTTATGTCCGTAGGGTGCGGGGTGGGTTATTATAGTAGCTCTGACGTCAGGATTTACACTCCCGTGTGATTGACAGTTGTGCTCCACCAATGGTTTCTACCCTAGGTTATTACGGCTGTTGCGGTTACAAGACGTAGCAGATACGTACGCTGTTAACAATAATGTGGTATACATTTTTGATTGATATCTGACACAAAATACATTGCTCCTCATATGCATGGCGTAGGTGTGTGTGTGGATGAGATGACATTTGACTCGTGATAATGCAGGAAATGATCTTACAGTTATGGTACCATCCACCCTCTGACTTTTTGACATGAAAGATTATCTCTACTAAAAGCCCTCTGCATGCGATATCACAAGATATGCACTTTCATTCATCTAATATTTCACAGTGATGGCATTCTTTAGACCGTGCTCTTGTGGGTTTTATTTCAGCGAGGGTCTTAAACTGGCTTGTAGTATGACCGAAAGCAGTGTGTATCAGGACGTGCACCTTATCCTCGAAATAACTTTCAGTTTGGCTGTGAAGTATGCATGCATTATATTGTCTTGTTCGTGTATTTTAGCTACTGACGGGTGCAGGCCTCTTAAAAATCATGGAATAAGCGCATGAACTGTAATTCCAGTTCCTTTCATAAACATAACCTGGGCGAGATAAAGGGAGTTTTAGACAGGGTACTCGAGCTATCTGCAGCTAATACATTTTTTTGTGTTTCCTCTTTCTCTAGGCCATCTGATAAGTCCGTAGTTTGCATACGTAACCTGTTAATTCCCCAGGGTTTTTCTTCTGAACAAACTGTGACGACATGCCCATATAAAGAGCATCCGGTGGGTTCCCAGGGCCGCGATGTGGAAAATCCATGACGCGTGGGCAGCTGTACTTCCAGTTGCCATATTTAGGCGGAGGCGGTGCTGATTCCGTCATCGCTACAGCCTTATTTGGTGTTGTCACCAGGGGCGGCCAGCTTCCTCTGCCCAAGTATGGAACAAAGCCCTACGAGCGTTAAAGTTACGGCGGATTTGGGTCTGCCAGGCTATTAATAGCACAGGAAGCATCCTAGGACAACACATCTGTCTTCGGTGTTCTGTTTATTCCCGTTATTGGTTCAACAGCCATTTCACTGGCCTTTTAATCTTTTTTGTTTCTTATCTTTGAATTCGTCAGGCTGTTGTGTAACTGCGCTCACCACCTTCAGTGTGATGATGTTGTATTAAATCAGATTGTGTCACACGTAAGTCATACTAGTCATTTCGCTTATTAGTCCCTGTAATTAGTCTCTCAGGGCAAAATGGCTCAAATCTTGTTGTCTCATCCTGTTTACTCTATTTCTTTTTTTTCCTCTCTCATGCCTTAGCAGTTACACCCTGTTTTACCCAAATATCAAACATTACATTAGTGGCAATTAGCAGACACTCTTATCCAGAGCAACTTACATGGGTTAGTTTTTTTTTTTTTTTACAGCTGGCTATTTACTGTGGCAACTCTGTTATGCCCAAGGGTATAACAGCAGTGCCCCAGGGCGGAATCGAACCAGCAACTTTTCAGTTAAGAGTGCTGCTCCTTACCATTATGCTACACTGCCACCCAGTTATGATATAGATGCCATTGACGTGTGTAAAAATACTTTTCCTTACCCTCAGTCAGATGCTTTATGGTACCCAGTGTGCCAACCAAACACTGCTGTTGGGTATGGCAAAACCCCATTCGCTGCATTCACTTCTTTATCTTACATCTGGCACCTAAATTAAGCATGAGTTGCAAAGGTTTCTAGATTTCTACACACTTTCTGGCACAGCTCTTGGTCCCTCCCTTTGCCTAACGATGCCAAATATGGTTTCAGAACTAAATTTTCACACTGATTTTCGAACATTGAGTAATAAGGCTCAGGTTTTGTACAACTGCTGGACATGTTTCATAGATGTGCGTTTCATTTTTGTGTAAGGATACACACAATATGACCACCAGAAAACCAGGGTTCACATATCAACAACTTACATTGCACTTATTCATTCATTCATCACACACCTTAAACATTTATCAGGTTCAGAATGCCAATGTGTGCAAGCAGCGTGTGAAAAAGCTTTGTCCCTTTGCGCAATACGGCTGCAGAACACAAGATTTCCTGAACTTAGTTTGGCACGTTTATTGCTGGTAGTGTCTAGGTTTGCTATTGGTTGTGCATAAACTCTCATGGCCTTCACTCCTTTCTCTCTCACCTCTCATCATGTATTGTCTCTAGATGTGCATACATTGGCTTCCACGGCTCATCGCCCCCAGCTATGCCCAGAGTGGTCTTTGCCGCACAGAATTGCACTGTGGCATTTGTCAGGCTCCACTCTTTCCTCCCATAATTGGGACATTACTCAGGGCAAACGTTCTTTTAGCCATGGAGTAGCTCGGAGTCAAATCCTTGTTGCTGCCTGAAAGTATACAAGTGCTGTGATAACAATGTTTTGGGAATTTCTCATTTCAAATATATATATCCGACAGGAGAAGTAGAGAGGGTTGTAGAGACAGAAAGAGAGAGAGAGATTTTTTTTCAAGGTTAAATCTGAAATTGTATGTCGGGTGTGACCAATTATGCTCACATGAATGACTAGCTATGCTCACATGCATCCTCACATCACAATGCCTGTTTGTCTGCATGGATTCCAGGTCAAATTTCACACACACACACACACACACACACACATGCAGACGCAAGCAGAAACACACACAGACACACATTCCAGCAGCCATATGTTAGTCCACTTAGAGCAGTGAGGGGGTTGGGGGTGTGACCGCTCTGTTGAAGTGTTTCGCGTCAAAGCATACGCAACAGGGAAGGCAGCTGGGGGAGGGGGAGTGTGGAGGGAATTCTGGGAAGGAAAGAGAGTGGGTCGAGTGAGGACGAAAAAAGGCACTAAAAAGAGATTTGTGGTGAGGAAGAGGAGAAAGGTGGGGTGGATGCCCCCAGAGACACAAAAAGAAACTATACAAAGAAGTATGGTCTGCCACATATTTTTTTAAAATATTAAAAGTGTTAAAAATGCTGCCTCAAAGTAACACTACTGTGTAACTAAAACTGCTACTGTTAACCCATATAAAACCATCCCAAATAACCGCTCTGTGAAGCTATGCCACTCAAAGCACTGGAAACATTACATTACATTACATTATGGTCATTTAGCAGATGATTTTACCTACAGTGACTTACAATGGTTACAATTTTATCCACTTATTCAGCTGGATATTTACTGAGGCAATGCTGGGTTAAGTACCTTGCCCAAGGATACAGCAGCAGTGCCCCAGCAGGGAGTTCAAACCAGCAATGTTTTACTTATGAGCCCTGCTCCTTGCCACTATGCTACACTGCTGCCCCGGGGAATAAGTACCCCGGGAATAGGAAAGACTGAGTAGGCTGGCTCCAGGATCGAAAAAAGTGTCACACGATGAGTCCCATCTACATGTCATTCTTAACACGGCTCCTGTGTCTTTTTATGGTCACCATGCCTGATTTCTGCCAGGCTCTCCCATCTTCCCCATTTGTAGTGGGGCTTTGCCTAGCGTTCCCCACTCTTTCTGCAGTAGCATTTCTTTGATCACAGCAGTATCTTTTGCTTTGTCTGCAGAACTGCTGCGCCTGATTGAGTTATTATGGCGCAGTAATGTGGTGGGGTGGTTAAGGCCATTATCCCAAAGATTGCAGGTTCACTTCCTACATGGGGCACTGCTATTGTACTCTTGAGCAAGGTGCTTCTCCCGACTGGCTTCAGTAATTATCCAGATAAATAAATGGATGACGTATAACAGACGTAAGTTGTTCTGGATATGGGAGTCTGTTAAGCTAATAAGTGAGGTCTGGCAGTAGTGGTGCCCCATCAGGATCCAGGTGGCCATTGTAATCATCTGACCATGGGGCCGCTGCCTCTTCCCCCTCTTTGAGTGTTAGACTTCGGGTCAAAAGACAGATCAGATGGACAGATGCGTGGTCAGGGATCAGGGTTCAGCTCGATCGCCCCTCCTTCTCAGTGGCAGCAGATGGACGAGAGAGACCAGAGTGTACGACTCTCTCGCTCTCCTGCATTAAAGCCTGCCTACGGCATTAACATCCACTGTCTGTAGAGGAATTTATCAGGAACTGTGCTGGTCTGGAGTTCAGAGACAGTTTACAATTTTGTTTCATTGCACTCTGTTCAGTGTAGCTTGTGAAAGTCCATGGACAGAGAATTGTTCACATTAGACTTGTCTCCTTATTATATTGTTATGTGTGTATAGTTCTTGTTCAGTTAATAAAGGGTAGTTACAGCTCAGCTGTTCCTTTGCAATTGTTGTACTATGAAAGATCAACGCTGTTGTTGTTCGGCCAGACAGAAGAACATGGTGTTCTCGCTCAGCTCCATATCGCCCTCTAGTGGACATAATGGCTGTCAGAGTGCATTTTCTCTGTGGCCGCATTCAAATGTCATCATTTCCTGCAGTGGAAAACTGCCAAAGGTCTGAAACGAGAGGAGGCGTTTCATTTCCAAGCTCAGTCAGTCATTCACTGACCTCAGATCAGTGGTTTGGGGTTATCTCGGGCCGCAGGGCCATGGTGTTTCTTTCCAAACTCCCACAGTGCTTGGAGAGAACAGTCTCCCGTATTGTCTCCGCGGTGGCCCTGCCCTAACCCCCCGGCCCCCGTCCCCCGTCCCACTCCTCTCATGTTCCTTGGAGCTGGTTCTGTGGGCTCGGCTGCCTGGCGGGGCAGAGTGTCCCCTGGAAGAACTCTTCCAGTGCCTCGCAGGCCGCCTCACGGAATGCGTGCTTCCACCGAGACAGCGAATAAGAGGAGGCCCCTCGAGTGACACGCGCCACTTTCGGCGGCGGGTCTGGTTACAGCCAATCAGGCCTTGTGTTGGTGATGCTGCAATCCGACCCAATGGTAGGATTCTGAAAACACGATTCCGCCGACAATGACTACTTACCTGGTCGGCTTGTATTTAACCATTTATTGTAGTAGGAGCTGTAGAATTGTACAGTCCCTCCCCTCAAGTTTTCTCATTTTTATATACAATTAAAAACTTTTTTTTTTAATTTACGTTTAGCAGAGTCAGTATGAATGATGCGTGGTGATATTCATGGATCTTCACTCCTCACCCATGGGTGTGTTTAAAAGGGCTTTAAGGGCCAAATAGCCAGCCTGACAAAATCACCATGTCGAGGAAAACCCCTTTGGTGTCGAAGCTAAGGACTATGCTACAGGGTTATGCACTGTGTCTGAAGCAGAGGTTGATCATATCACTTAAGGGTTTATGTATCAATAATACAAACCACAGTCGAAAAACAAATTATTAGCTACTGTATCACAAAACATTTCCATCATTTTATTTTGCAATTATGTCTGGTTATTGTGCAATAATGCAGGGCAGTTGCCAACTATGACATGTAAATAGGATTATGTTTGAGGGGCTATACGTTGTCATGAGTAGTATTCAAGCAAAATCAGCCCCATATGGAGTCAAGGTGAACAACTATTCACCTTGGCAAACACACTGAAATGACCTCAAAGATGAAAGGTAACTTCACTTGCATTTCTGATCTAACCCGGTGGTTCAGAGAATGCGCTGTGTCCTTAATAATACAGTCATGT
This sequence comes from Megalops cyprinoides, assembly GCF_013368585.1. NCBI lineage: Eukaryota > Metazoa > Chordata > Actinopteri > Elopiformes > Megalopidae > Megalops > Megalops cyprinoides. Next base: position 5,486,546 of record NC_050601.1, on the reverse strand, counting down.
GATTTCTCAGGGGTATACAGCGTGTCTAAAGGAAGCTCTTTAGCACCAACACCGCATAATCTTTTCACTGCTATAATGCTGGGGTCGTGTGAGGTGCCCTGGAACATGCAGTACTTGACTGGTGTGAAAATCAGGCCCTCTGTTCTCTCACCCCCCCCCCCCCCACCCCCACCCCCACCCCCCCCGTCTCTGCGGCCCCCCGCCAGGAGCACCAGCTCAAACAGGCACAGTTTTCATTCAGCGTTTGATGGACATGTGTGTACTTCTCACACACCCATCAGCCCATTTCTCTACCCTGAGATGAGTGTGAACAGCAAGATTTAAGACTGAAGATAGATCGATGCTATTTTATATATGTACTTTTTCATTTTAAAATTAAAATATTTTTAATTAATAAATTAATAAAATTATTAAAATAAATAGCTTAAATAAAACTAAAATTAAATTATTTAATTAAATTCAATATTAAATTTAAAAAATGCTGTTCTGAATGGCTAACAGGCCTGTTTCCTGTGTTTCAGAATGGCAGTAAGGAGCTGTGTTTAAAGAAGATTGTGCTTTGTGTTGTGTGACCTGGAGATACGATACAGATCTGGGCATCAGTGATGGTACACACTCTGTTCTATTCCCGGGTGCTGAGCTGTTGAAGTTGATGTCACCAAATTTACTTCCTCTGCGCTATGGGTGTGCTCACACATGCATGTGAAATTTGAATGGCAGGCAATCACCCTCCCATCAACCAGTCCTGTCACCCTGTCAACCTGTGACATATACAGTATGTAGAGTCCAGTCCAGTCAACCTGTGATATATATGTAGAGAAATCTGGAAGGCCACTTCTGATCAAAAGCCTGTTTTTGTTTGGGTTGTGGACAGGAAGTGTTTAAGTTCATGTGCTAGGCCTTAAACAGAATCACCCTGCCGGTGTGTTCCCCTTTACATTACACACAGACACGCTAATTTCCCCCAAAACCCGTCCATGTTCCTCACACATGAGACAGAGAAGACGTAAAGAAATCAATCTGGGAAGGACTGGCGTGCTGCCGCAGTTTGGAGAGTAGAGAAACGCAGAAGGGTAGACTGGTATCCAGACGCAAGAGCAGGTCCCGGCACGCATTCTCACACACCGATGTGTAATGAAACTGCGTCACGCATCGCGCTGAATACATTTGAACCCAGCAGCGGACCCATGTTGTACTCACAGGCTGCACAAGGTGGGAATTCACACCTCCGTGTTAAATTCAGAATCTGCCGACAGCCCGCATCCACTTCCACACTCGCATTAGGCTGTGTCTCAGTAAGAGAGCTGAGGGGCCCGGTCTGCACACAATACAATACCTCTCCAGGCTTCAGCTGTTAATAATATAATATCCGCATTCGAATTTATGTCCTTGATTACCGACTAAAGAATGTAGTGCTCTACAAGAATGAGATTGGTACAACAGAGTCCCTGGGTGCCTTCAAGAGAAAGCTGAAAACTCATCTCCTCAAGCTATATCTCTAGTCTACCTTCCTCTCTATCGATCCTTATTTTCTATTTAAAAAAGCACTCTATACTAGTTTAGCACTTAACCCAGTATCTTACTGAGCTCTTGTAATACTTCTCAATAACCACTCAGCATAGTGGTGCACTTATTTGGAAGTCGCTCTGGGTAAAAGTGTCTGCTAAATGAAGTAACGTATTGCAATGTAGTGCATGCAGTATTTTGAGGAAAAACTTGTGTTGCCAAAAGGGATGCCTGGATGTACTCAGCTAAGCGCCTGGATGCCGGTCTACATGGCAAGAGAGATCAAGATGCTTTCTGCAGATCGACAATGCTGCCTTCTTTGGGCTTTACCATGCAGCTGTGAGACCGGGCATTCTATAGCCTAAAATTCTAGAAGACCGTCACGAGGATCTGGAGATTTTTCACTGATTGGCTGAATGTAAGGGGAAGCGTACCCTCCCGAGGACACAGGGAGACAGGGGAGTAATTGGGGATCTTTACAAACCTGCGGTGTGTGTGTGTGAACACACTCAGTTCAGACGCCCATCTACATGACTCTTCTGGGCCGTTTCCCTCCTGGAAAATGACGTTACCCAATCTGCAGTGTCCTTCATTTCTAACATCATCATTTGATGTCTACAGCTGTCACCTTCCCGTGTTTGCCCCTGACATCAGCGGGCTGTAGGTTTCTATCTTCTAAAAAAAAAAAACAGCTCTACTAATCAGCCAGGGCCAAAAACATGCAGAAGACAAAAAAAAGTGGCAAACATTTGTTACAAACCTTTTATTAAGATATTCAGATTTTTTTTTCTTTTGACATTTTTTTTACAGTAGTTAATGTGCAATTCTCTTTATCATTGGGTCACAGTTAGGAATTCACAAAGTTATTGGCACTTGGAACACAGAATAAACACTGGTGCTATAGGGGTCACAGCGGGCTCTGACACAGGTAGGCGCTACTGCATTGGTTTGAAAAGCGGTTCTGGATTAATACCTCATGCTGTGAGTGCACAACTAACAATCAAACTTCATTAGTGCCTCTATGTATAATATACAGTTTATATATATTTATATATATTTATATATAGTGAAAAAGGTCTGCTGAACCCTCGGTCATGCCAGAGACGCCATCCTCTCCACCTTGTGAATAAGAGACCCAGCCCTCCCCCTTTGTATGTGTGTGTGTTTGAGCGCGGCCATGAAGGACATCTCTTCCTTCACAGTAACAGCCTGATTGCTATATTATTATTATTATTACGATCGAATTCTCTCCCTCCGCTAAAGAGAAGGAGTGTGAACAAAGAAATCCCCCCCCCCCGAACACAATGGAAGCCTGATTTTAGCAGCTCTGAGCCTCATGTTTAGCAGCTAAACCTACAGCCGGCAACAGCCCCTGCAACACCCCTGAACCGGGCGGATGGGCAAACATGGGATATGACACAGAGGGGGTGGGCGAGGTGCTGGTTTCGGGCCTGGGCTCTTCGGTCTGACATGGAGGCGGTCGGAGGAGTCTCCTGCGGGGGTCTCTGGCATGCGAGGTCATTACAAGAGCGGAATAATAAGTAACGACTGGGTAAAAGTCTACAGGCTGCCGTCAGCGGAAATGCAGAGTTGAGCATGGGGGATTGGGGGGGTGGGGACATACAAGGAATGGCAGGCCGCAGCGCCAAGCGGGAAGAGAGCTGCATGGTCTCAAACTCACCTCCCCCAGAGCCTGCCTGGGGAGGGGGCTGGGGCTGGGGCGGGAGAAGGGGGGGGGGTTAATTATGCAAAATTAAGAATAAGAATAATAATTAAAAAAAAACAACATCAACAACAACATCACTCACATCTCATAACCCAAACAGTCCCCCTGCTGCCTCCCCTTCTCGCGTTTGATGCAGGAGACCCGAACAGAAGGTGCCGAGGTGCTCGCTCACAGAGCCAAGGCTGTGAACTCTGACCCAAAGGTGCTTTCTTTTCTCTCTAGTATGGAGGGCTGGCAGACAAGACACAGACTCTTCTCCCTCACTGGACAGTCACTTCAACCACCCTGCCGGCTTTTAGCTTCCCCCCTTTGTATCTTTGTATAGTTTGACTTCAGTAGAGATCAGAGGCCATTTTAACATCTCTTAACAATGATAATTTAAAGAAAAAAGAAACATAGTTGAATTCCTCACAATAAACAAGGAAGTAAAATGAGTTTGAAGTGTTTCCATTTATTCGTCCGCGAACAGTCCAATCGGAAGGCAGCCGATTCTTCCTTGCACAATGATCTGTTACAGTATAGGCACACTTTGCAGCGTTCTAAGCATCAGTGAGCATCCTAATGACACTTAACCAGCTGCAGGTCCTAAAACATGATTTTTTTTTCAAGCCTAAAATCTTTTTTTTTTTTTTTTTTTTTTTTAAAAAGTGAACATGTGTTAATCATTCAAGAAGAGGGATCTCTTTAAAGCCACATGACATTTATTGGTTAGCCATAGCCTGCTGCTTAACAAGGTGCTGCCACCTAATGGTGGATGCTGGCAGTGCTAACAGCTAAATACTCTCCGCTGCACTAACACAGCTGAACAGCAGGTGGCGAGTCCAGGAACTACTAGCCACTGATGCAGCTCACTAAATCTCCATTTCGTCTTTTTAAATATACTATATGCATGACAGTGTATATATACACACACATACACACAGATTTTCCGTATGGATATGTATATACATTATACCTATTCCATTCAATTGAGATCCTATCTGTACCTAATTTGCCCCATTGTTTTGCTAGTAACAAATAAAGACAATCAACAGTAATCCAAGGACCCCCATCTCCCACCTGCTCCTGTCCCATTCTCCTCACTTCCAGTTTCATTTAAACAAGCAAACGGCTTTCTGACCAGCACATAGCCCCCACCCCCACCCCCACCCTAGAGCACGTCATCACCATACACAATGCAAAAATAGGTGGTACTTTTCCTCTGCCATTTCTTTTTCCTTTTATGAGACATGGGAGCTCTACTCATTAATCTTGAATTAGTATTTTCCTTAAAGAACCTAACCTCTAACAGTACAGGAAAAAAATTAAAAAAAAAAAAAAAAACAACAACCAGTGTCTGAAGTTGTACAAAAACAGCGTGACCAGCCAATACAACCCCCCCCCCCCACCCCCACCCAACACCCCCCTTCCCAGCAGGAGTTTCAGCTCCCAGCAGACACCAGTGCACCCAAGTCAAACATACATCATCTTTATCAAGAACATACCTACTGATGCTGGATTAGCACCCAGCTGTGCCCAGATTCTCACACCAGCACTGATCAGTAGCCTAGACTCTCTCACTCAGACAATCACGCAGCCCACCCACACAGAACACGCACACGCATGCAGGCACACGCTCGGGCATGCCTATGGCCAGGCTGAAGGACCCCGGCACGCTCTCGGACCTCTCTCTGGGGGTGGGGGGAATTTACGGCTTTCCAAAGGGACACTCCCGTCAGCGTCTAAGACTCCCTCCGTCTCTGCCTTATCAATCAGGCCTCATAGACAGCAGAATCGCCCACCGCCCCTCCCGAAATCCACCACGATAAAACGGGTTTGACAGCTTTATCGATATTTACATCAGGAATCGCTGTGAATGGGAAAGACAGCCGTCAGAAGATGGCGCTCAGAAAGACAGTCATCGCAAGGTGAGCCTTGGAGAGGCAGACCGCCTTGCTTTACACCAGGGTGTGAAAACAGAGCCAGACACAGATCCAGCCTCGAGGAAGCCCATCCTACAACCCCCTCCCCTGTGGGCGTGCACACATGCACGCACACACAAACATGCACATACCCGCACGCTTACTTAATGTAGGGTTTTTTAAAAAAGTGAAGAGTAACTGCCAAAAAATGTCTCCAAATCTGAGATTAGGATCTGACTTGTACTAAAACTTGACGATTAAATTAATTGTTTTTTCAGGGCCTTTTAGTGTTTGATGCACCTGCCGGCCAGCTGTGTGTGTTTACTGCTGTTTGCCTAGGCCTGAATCAACCAGACTGATCACCTCTCTGTTTGCGTCTTCAATCTGCTGGGGGAGGGGGGGGGGGGGGTCGCTCATAACAAGCCAGACAGTCCCCATACCCCCGCATCAACACATATGCGTGAGCACATACACACCCACACACACATATATGGGCACGCACGAGCGCACACACACACACACACACACACAAGCCCTGCTTTTCTGCATCCCCACACCACCTACACGCAGCCACACAGAAGCACAGAATTAAGCTTGCGCACGAAACCCAAACAAACCCACACACTTTCGCAAAGATAACACACAACAAACACACCCAAACAAACAGGCCATTGTGTTCCCAAATCAAAACACTACCCACACGCAGACAGTAGGGAGCATGGGTAAACCCATCAATGAAAGCACACACATGCACTGTCACACACACACACACACAGATATGACAATACACTCTGCACATATGCAAGTCTCAAGCATCCACCACCCCCACCCTTTCTAAACAGACTGGCTGTGTGTAACTCCCAGACACAGACCGTGTAATGACTGCGTTAAGGCCGCGATGAATTTCACTCTCCCTCCTGGTGGTCAAACGTAAGCAGAAGAAGCGTGCTCACTGGTCACTGCGTTACCTTTTGGTCATGTGAGCCAGAGGACGTCAGAGCCAGAGCTCACCTTTAACCTCCTTATAGAATACAGCACTGATATTAAATACAAGGCCTCTCCAGGCAACTGCTTCCTCCATTACCCATCCCTGTCACTGTGAATGTCCTACCCTGTATCAGTGCAACTCCAAGAGAAACCAACTGCAGTTATGCATTTGGCAAAATTTTGTCAACGGCGAAGCTGATAAGGACATCTAGATCTAGACCAGGATGTCCTAAGACTCGAGCACTACTCGACCTCAGGCCACAACCCCCCCGCAGAGGGACCAGAGAGGGAGGGCATGGTTAAAATGAGTCCGTGTCGCTCCTTTGCAGCGTAATTCAGCCCGTCTTCGAGTGGCACGCTGAGGCGTCTCCGCTTTTAGCTTCGCCCCTCCTCCAATCATGTGTGAAAATCAGCCACACAAAAACACAGCTGCACACCTACCCCTCCCCCCCTCACCCCCGTCTGCTGTCCCAAAGGTAGCAGCCGAGCTGAGCTCCTCTCACACCACCCTGTCACCCCCCCGCCCCCCCACTTCCACACGCGACACCTCCCTGCTGTCCCGATGGACGACAGGGGGGACACCCACCTTCCCCCCCTCCCATAACAAATTAGTCAAGGGCTGTCCTCAAATTCCCCTTAACCTGGCAGCGATGCATGTTAAAAACAAACACAAAAATATTTTCACACTTCTCCTGTGAGCTACACAATCATACACTACTTGTCGCCACAGAAAACGAAATGTAAATAAATTTGAAGGTGGCTGTTTCTTCTTTGATTGTTACTGTAGAGCTGTTACATTAACAATAATAAATGCTTAAAATAACTGCTTAAAAGTTACTTACACTGACTTTAATAAGGTGATTAATGATGACATCACAGCTAGCCTGACTCCAGCTGGAGTGCAGATTCAGAATGCTCTCTAGGTTCTTTCTGCAGGGTGTGGTCAACTGAAGCCCCTCCCACACACTCGCACACGGCTTTGGAGGACACCCACGGTTACAGTCAGAACTCAACACACATCACCAGTGCAAATGAGTAACGTGAAATTTAAAGACAAATTAAGAATAACATTTCCTTTCCTCGCATAACTGTTGAGGAACGTGTACCGTGCACATCACTGCCCTTTGAAAAGCTGTGTGTCCAGCTAAGCACCTTTGGAGGGTTATGCTCCACCACAGAACGACCTGGCGTGGGTGAGCACGTCTACTTCACCCATCCTGTCCTCATTCCTATCCCTCCTCCTCAAACGTGCTTCGCCAAGGCTTACAGAGTGACGAGGCTGGGCTGCACCGCGGGCGTTTTCACTCACAGGTTCGGAGCAGGCCTCCCTAAACCGTGGCAGACACGGCGGTTCTGATTCGACGCTCTGGACCGACAGACCGCACGAGGGCAGCCAGCGCTGTGGCGAGCACATACAGCACCGCTTTTTATGGAGTTTTTACAGAGTTGCGGAGTTTTACAGAAAGGGGTATTGGGGGAGTGGTGTGCAAAGTGTCCACACTGGGGTCCTCTGGCTCATGGGGGCACTATGGGATGTCTCCCGGGGGTACACAGCTGTAGGTGCAGCGTAGTGGCAGAGTTTAACCCAAGTTTCTTGTACCTATTCCGTGATTTATCTCCGTTTTCACGATTTGCTGTGCAGAGCCTCAAAGCTGCAGAGACGCAAAATTCTGCCGACGACACGACGACGTACCGTACCTCAGACCCTACGATGCACGTGACCACCACGCCGCAAGGCTTCAACCATCTACACTGACTGGACACAGACGTCGGTTTCAGAACAGCGTGAGCATGCAGTGGGTAACGCAGCACACGGCTGTGTGTGCATCTGGGTACACAGTAAGAAACAAGTCCCTGGGGTAGACCACACACACTAGTGCATCTCTAACAGACAGCTGGGACGCACCCGTCTACGGGCAGCGCTGACGGATGCTGGAGGCTGAAAAGGACAGTAACAGTAAGGACCGCCTCCACTGGTAGTGCGTCTGTCTCAGGTTCCAGGGAGAGAGAGACGGGCGACCCCTGACCTCTATAAAAAGGGGGAATCACACACCACGGAACAGATGCATCTTTCAAATGCGCTCCAAACAGCCTGGGCCAGAGACATAAGCGTGTCCACACATACACACACATGCACAGTGTCACACGCACACACGCGCTCATTCACCAAAAGAAAAACAAAAAAACAAAACAAAATAAAAAACAAAAAAAAAAACATTTTTGGATAAGATTTGTTAATGCAAAAATATTTGCTTTCATTGCTCGCTTAAATTCTTTAGTGGGAATATAACTTCACAAACAATTCAGTCTGAAAACGAGATTTTAAAACAATCCCTCTCTTTTTTTCCCCTCTATACACATAAAATATATATATGTATATAGTTAAATATTTTTTTAAAAATATGTCAGTCTTCTCCATTCCCAGTATCTTTACAACCTCAAATGACTTCTCCTCTCTTAGGATCCTTGGCAATGTTACATACAGAGAAATGAGCAGAAATAAAAAACAAAAATAATATTTAATAAAAACTCAACATAAAGAAATGGTCAATTTTCTGGTCAAAAAAGTGACACCAAGAGTTCAGGAGGATGGGGCAGAGGGAAGCAGGGGTCAGGAATTCTTTCTGATGCAGACAGGGAGACAGACAGACTGACAGACAGATTAATCCACCCTGTTCTGCTGGTACAGCCTGCTGCAGGGCCCTCATCTCTATAGTGTTGTTTAGTGGAGGGTGGAATACAATCCGACGCCACACGCTAATACATTCAAAATCAGAACAGTGTTATCAGACACATGGGCCCCTCCCCCTTGCCTGCGCCCCTCCCCCTCGCCTGGACACCCGCGGCCCTCCCCCTGGCCCCGCCCTCTTAGAAGGGAATGTGGGAGGAGGTGACTATCCACCTCAAAGAATAAATTTAGCTTTACAAGCCAGCCCAAGTGAGGGACAGGTTCTGCACAGTAGGGTGGGTTAATCTCTGCTTCTGTTTTTTTTTTTTTTTTTTAAAAAAACCCTCCCCCCCAAAAATCCCCTCCCCTCCCACCCATGCAAGGATAGCTGAACCCTGGGTCACATGACAGGCTGGGGTGAAGGGTGGGGCAGGGGTAAGAAAGGGGGTGTTACTAGGGGGGTGGGGCAGGGAGTTGGTTTGGGGGGGGGGGGGGGTTGTCACTTACTAAAACAAAGTGCTGCTGTCTCCGCCCACCCCCTGCAGGGACTCGTTGGAGGCGCCCGCCTCCGCTGACGCCCCCGCGTCCAAGCCCCCGGTCTCGAACCCGTGCTCTGCGGCCATGCCGTCCGCCTCCATCTTGACGGTGTCGGGCAGGAAGCTGGAGTAGGCGTCGCCCTCCGCCATCAGCAGCTTCAGCTTGGGGATCCAGCTCTTGCGCACCACGCGCCGCGCGTTGGTGCACATGTCGGCTGCGATGGCGTTCATCTCGCTCTCCTTGAAGCTCGTGGCGAAGTTCTGGCAGTAAACTGAAGCGCACAGAAAGCAGAGGGAGAGTCAGCCACACCGCGCTCTTACAGCAAGAATACAGGGCAGAAGCCGCTCAGAGTGCCGGAGGCTGGAAGCCGCATTAAGGGCTTGCTATGCGTCCACATGCTGCTCTCGTATATTCAGTTTCTGTAAGCGTATTCCTCATGTTTATGTACGCGTACGCTTCATCTTTATGTATGCGTATGCTTTATGCTTATGCATGTGCATGCTTTATGCATGTGCATGTTTCATGTGTTTCATGCATGCCTGTTCTTTATGTATATGTATGTATGAGCCTTATATTTATGCATGAGTATGCTTTATGTTTATGCATGTGCCAGGACAGTTTGAGAACTGAATTTGAAACTATATAGTGTGTGTACTGTAGGTATAATGCGCTGTGTGTGGCTGTATTGTAGGAGTGTACATGCATATGTGTGCACCTGTCTGTATATGTGCAGTTGTGTGTATGCTTGCACATGTATGGTTGTGCAGGTGTGTCTGTGTGTATGTGTGCGTGTGTTTGTGTGTATGTGTACATGTATGTATGTACTGTATATGCGCGTATGTGTCTTGTAGTAGTGTGAAAGGGACGGAGAATGACACACTCACACTTGACAGCGTGTAGCACTCGGCTGTCCAGCGGCTTGCGGCTGGGGTCGTTAGTGGAGGAACGGATACCTGTCCCGCAGCTGTTAGCCAGAGTGTTCCTGTACGGACAGAGAGAAGGTCAGAGACTCACACACACAAACGCATGCATGCATCCATACACACACACATGCACAAATCCACATACAAAACGCACACACACACACACGCACGCACACAGACACACACATTCTCACACACACACACACACACACACACACACGCACACACACGCACCCAATCAAACATACACACAAACGCACACTTGCACACATTCACACACACAAACACACATAAACATGCGCACACACACTTGCGCATAAACACACACACATGCTGGCAAGCTATTACAGCTCATTTCCCTTCCAAGTCAAGCAGTGCATGTCACAGCTAAGACCTCTTTCATTAAGGCAGCTGTGCAGACACAGGATGTCCAAAAACACGTTTCACATCTGTTTTCAACCATCTGCAGTAAGTTAAACATTTTGATCGCTACATTACCAACGCTGGCTATACATTTTGAACACCCTCTCTGCCTCTCACTGAGCAGAGCACAGCGCTTCGGAGGAATCACCGAGTCACAGTATGATGCCTGCAGTGTTACAGTTCCTTGCACAGAGCACAAGAGCTCACAGCAACTTAGCCACAAGACGAGAACTAAGATTCCTGGAATGAGAGCAGGCTCACCGGTCAAAGAAGGACGCCAACAGTCTCCTCAGTAGTACTTTGTGTCGAGTCCCGGCGCTGACGTGACAGTTCATCAGCTGGGCTCGGGTGATGAAGACGCTGGTCCCTGCAGGGGGACACAGAGACACACACACACACACACACACACACACACACACACACACACACACACACACACACACGCATATACATACAGACACAGAAACACACACAGACACAGAAACCATGTTACAGCACTGCTCCTTTCCTACTTTTCCAACTGATCCAGTATTTACCATTAAGTGCCAGTTCCATGCAGAGAACTCTGCACACGCTTCTCCATGTTATTCCATGGTGTAATGCGGTTGATGATAATCACCAGGTTGATGAGAACACCACCATAATTACAGGGTCACAATCAATGCGTCTTCAACACCCCACTTTGTGGAAAAGTTCCATCATACCCACAGTGTTCTAGTGCATTCATTCTGTATGCAGGACTTCTCCTTGAGTCTGTTTGAAGGACAACAATCACGCCACTTGCATGTAAAACCTTATGCTAATGCCTCATACCCAGATTTTCAAATAACAATTAAAGGACTTGATAGGCACATACGACCTGATACAAATCAACTCATATCGCTACTCCTCATCTTATCCAGAGTGACTTGCATAGCTTATAATTTTTTTACATGTTATCCATTTATACAGCTGGGTATTTACTAAGACAATTGTGGGTTAAGTACCTTGGCCAACACCCAGTGGCAGTGCCCCAGCAGGGAATCAAACCAACCTTTCGGTTACAACCCCTGCTCCTTACCACTATTCTACAATCTTATCTATTTTATATATAAACACTGTATTAATCTAGTAACAACATTAGAGCTGGTGCCACTGGTACTGACTACACTACACTGCAGGAAACAAAAACAGCTTCGATCTGTCATTAAAGAATGGTATTGATATATTGATGTTTTAGTCCTCAGACTCAGTGATTACTGATGCGTGTATAAACCTCTAGCCTACAGGCCAAAGGCGGCTGGCACCCGTAAGGGCAATGAGTCTGATCTGAGATCAGCTCCAAAAAAAGGCTGCTGGCAGCCAGTGCGGGCAGATACTGACCTGAGACCAGCTCCAGCTTCTCGGCGGGGTCTCCCTCCTCGTACAGTTTGGGGTGGCAGCGGTTGCCGATCTGGGTGATGAGCTCAGCAGGCAGCGAGGCCAGTTCCTGCCGTACGCGCATCCTTCCCCGGGAGTCCGAGGTCAGGTGATCAGGCAGGGCGTCCACCCGCTCCCCGGCCGCTGCGTGAGCGCACACACGCACACACACACACACACAGAGCACACATGCAGAGGGCAAACAATCCATCAACATCCAGATCATACTTTACAGTCTTCTCAAGAGACGATCTTGGAGAATTCTTTATGCTAACTTGCTCTTAAGCTGGCTAATTTTCTAGACTAACATACTCTTAGTAATGTCTCAGTAATGTTAACTCGCTTGTTACGTAGCTAATTTCTAGACTAACTCACACATGTTTTAATGTTAACTAGTTCAAATAAAACAGTTTTTGGCGGATTTAGTCTTCCCCTTTTTAGCTGGACAGTGAAGGAAGAGCAAGTCCCACACTGGCTTCAGATCAGTCTTGCTATTCAGTAGTTTATGGTTTCTGTGAGGATTACACAGTGAATCTGTTCCTAGTCCAGCATGCGCTCTCTCTCTGGTCTACACAGCATCCCTCTGATCATGAACAACAGTAAAAAGGGATTTTGTCATTTGTTAAGCCACGTTTAAATAACAACGTAATTAAGGGATCTAGGCAGTTTAGACAGTGTGAAAAGATGACTTGACAGGCTGTCTAGTGTTCAGACAGGCGGGTAAAAATCCAGCTCACCAGCCTTCCTCCAGCTTCCTTTCACTGCCCTCACTCTGTAATCCCTCCTATTCTCTCCATCTGTCCAGCTCTACCTGTGCCCTCATCTACTGTCCACTCCAGCCCCTTCCTTTCGTTTCTCCCTTAGCCCCACCCACCTTGAGCCCCTCCCCCTCTCACCTACAGCCTCTCTCTTTGCATTCTACAACCACCTGCCACCTGAAGCCCCTCCCCTTTCACGCAAGCCCCTCCCACTCTCCCTTGCAGCCCCTCTTGCTATACTCAACAGCTCTGCCCATCTCAACTTTAGCCACTACCTTTCACATGCAGCACCTACAAATGCTTTCTACACCAACTTCCCACCTGAAACTATGTCCACTCACCTAAGCCCCTCCCCCTTTTTCCACCGGAAGCCCCTCCCCCCCCCTCACCTGCAGCCCCCACGTTGAGCATGCTGTACATGGTGTACATGTTGCAGATCTGCCGGTACTGCTCCTCAGTTCCTTCGTCTGTGACTTCCTCCTCCTCGTCATCGTCGTGGAAGGAGTTCGGAGAGTCGCTGGTGTAGGCGCTCAGGTTGCCAGGGCTTGTGCTCTCCGATGCGTTGTTGCTGTTCCCGTTGGTGCCCCCCCCACCAAGGCTGCCGACGGCCCCCGCCCCGCTCTGAGACTGAATGGTGCTGCCCCTCGCCGTCTCCTGGGAGAAGCGGGCGGCCTTCCTCATGCCCCCCCCGCCTCCCCCGCTCGAGCCACCGCCCCCCTCCCGGCTGCCCCCCTCCCACAGTCTCTTCGCCACAGGGGTGCACACCACCGAGTAGGACGACCCCTCCTGCTGCTCCATCTTGACACGGGACACCAGGGGGAGCGGAGTGAGGCAGGAGGCGGGGCGACCGGCCCCCGTGGCGGCCACGCCCCCGCCGGTGCCCCCGGCCGCTCCCGCGCCGCCCGCCGCCGACGTCTGCGTGACGGGGCTCTGGGGCTCGGAGGGCGGGGTCTCCTCGGCGTGCAGCCCCTGCGAGTCGCAGCTCGGGGAGCTGACCTTGAGGAAGAACTCGGTGCCCTTCTCCATGATCTGCTGGATCTGCAGGAAGCCGGCCGTGTACATGAGCAGGAACTGGTCGCCCACGTTCATGCTGAGGCGGCCCGTGTAGCAGAAGGACAGGATCTGCTGGAAGCTCTGCGGCTGCACGGCCGGGGGCAGCTCCACCACCGAGCTCTTGCTGCCCGAGTTGAAGAGGTCCCGGAAGTAGGAGCTGCTGGCGGCCAGCACGGCGCGGTGCGCCTTGAAGGCGTGGCCCTTCACCACCACCGACACGTCGCAGTACAGCCCCTGCAGCCGCTGCTCGTTCAGGCACTCCAGGACGCTGTTGCCGAAGTTTGGGATGGCCATCTGCAGCGTCTGAGCCATGGCGCTACGCCTGGCACCACACTGTCTACGCATGGGGGGGAGGGAGAGAGAGGCAGGAGGCTACCGTCAGATCACACCTGTACACCAGCACCAACCCGGGTCCTCTCCTCTGACCGGCCCCCTCATCAGTTATCCCACAAACACAGACCATCTTTTACAAGAGCAGCAAAACTATAGCAGTTACCAGTGGGGAGTCAAGTCAGGGAGAAGACAAAAACAGATTGCACGTGTGCACACTCCATACGACTCTAACATCGGCTCCACCATTGGGTAAATGCATAACACGTGTTTATTCCTAAAAAGACAAACTAACCATTCCACTAATTGCAAATACATTTGCATAACTTCCTTTGAAACTAAGGAAATCACACCCTAACGATTCAACGTTTAACATTATTGATAAAACATTAAAAAACAAGAATCTTCTACACTTCTGTGATGAAATGAGGGTTAACAACAACACAAAACTGCATTTTAGCCTACATGTATATGTAGCTGGAAATATTAATTTGTCTGGAAAAACTCAACAAGCACTTGAAAATGAATACCAAGGAGTCCAACCATGTCCTAACAATGTCTTCCCTTATGTCCACAAAAGAGAACCCCCGGTACCTACAACAACTCCTGTGTTAATACGGGATACTGAACACAAATTCATCTACGTCACCAGCAGATGTTTCAGCTAATTTAAACACATATGACTCTAATGATCATTAGGTGTACTCTGAAAAAATGCTGCTTTCGGAAGTCTCTCAATTACTAAACATGCACATTGATAATGTAGCATATAAGCATCGCCATGCTCGGCCAAGACCAGATTTCTGGCAGTTTAATGCAATTACCGTCTCAGACCGGAGGCACAGACGACCCCTTTCCTACTAAATGCAACAATGTAAAGCTTCTTACAAACCTCTCCTTTTACCCCAAACGCCTACAGCATTATCAAACTGAGTACCTTAACTATTCAATTGCACCAACATAAACAGAAAAACTACCTACAACGATTCCAATCTCCACCACTGAAATCAAAGTATTTAAGATACCAACACACATTAACACATTTGCGCACGCAGCACCTGCAGTGTTGACAAGTTTAAGCGCACCGATTTCGGTCCATTTTGCATTACCCAGGGTACTACACTTTAAATTTTTAATCAATCCAGACAAACACGTTATAGCCATAAGAACACCACAACTGGCGTGATATCAACATTCTGACTGGCTTCTGAAATATGCCGAGACGTTCGGCGATTTTAATTCTTACACACGCGCTGGCAAAATGCACGCTTTTGCAGTTCTGAAGACTGTAATCCTACGCACACAGACAGTATAGCACAGAAAGTGCTGTGGAAGTTAACTCTGAGAAAAGCAAAAAGCGAACGGCTGGACAGGGGGAGAGGTCCGCCTCGGGCACACGCGCGGACAGAATACAAGAGAGTGGGAAATAAGGTCGCCCAAGTTCACGCACCAGCAAACTGCATTTCACCCCGACAATAAAAAAGGAGGTCAAGCATATCGTGACATGGAAATATTTAAGACAGCCCGTAAGACTGAAATAAAGAGTTTCTTTTTTTATTAAAGAAAAATAATTATCTATATTAATTATGATGCAGATGCCGATTGCTGATGTTTTAACGCCAATATAGAATGAAATAAATTAGTAATAACACAATCGTCCGATATGCTGGATAAGTTATGAGTCAAAATACCAAATAAAATACAGTACTTTGTGTAGCTATTTATTTACACCGGGAGGTAGCTATACTTGTAGCAATCGTTACTGTTGACATCTCATTTCCTGGTTCAAGGTGTTTGCATTAATGTTATGTCGCCGTCGTTTAATCTTAATCTTCCTGTCATCCGAAATGATCTATCTTGCTAACTTCTTTATGGTAGTTATTCAAAATAAATTTAAAATATGCCTAATTTACCAAGCTAGGTGTTTTACTTAAATGTTTTGCATGCTATAGACATTCGGCAATGTGTTTTGGTAATACTGCAATCCTCTTTCCTGGATCAGATGCAGCTATTAATCAATAAAATATACACAATTAGATAACACTAAACACAAATTAATTGCAAACCTTGAGAGTAATAAGAGCGTCTAATGTGTCCTTCCCGAGTCGCGTTTAGCCGGGCAGCCCACGGGAAGACTGAAAAGAGATCGCGGTGGCAAGGCTGGCCGTGCCCGCCGTATGCCAGTCTATCTGCCCGGTAGGAGCGCTCCACTGGCACGGGCCGGGGGGCGACGGCAGACGGAAAAATAAGTAACGCACGGTCTTCGCTTCTGATGCGGCGTCTCCAAACTACAAACTACACATCAAACGCATTTGCAATCGGGAATGTGCCACAATCACAAAGATTAAATTAACTGTTTGAAAAGAGTTCGCATCCGCCGCTGGAACCCCAGTCTGTGCCACAGCATTGATTGCAATGTCGGATTGTGTTAGCAGGCTAGCTACATCCTCGGGCCTACAGATACGGGATATGTCTCTTGCTAGCTAAAAAAAAATTTTGGTTCGCCCAACACGTTCACACGCATTATCACTTACAGACAACAGCAATCTGTAGCTACCTTGCTAGCTACCAAGCACGCTCCCGAATATCGTTCATCAATTATTTCGGGCGTAATGTTATTCAGTATTGTCATGTAACAAACTTGGTCGTCAGCTAGCCAGCTATATATCCGTTTAAATATTTTCGATTTAAATATTTTGGGTTGGGGGCGGGGGTGTCGCTCCCCCTCCACACTCCATCTTTAACGTTACAGACATCAACAGGTCATCCCGGGACAAACGCAGCAACTGGGGGCGAGCCAGACGAAACCAGCGCGGAGAGAGGAGAGGGGGGTTACAAGTCGGTAGACAAGACACCAATTTAACCGCTTCTCGCCAGTATGTACTGCACTCAGGTCCGATCAATTAATTTTTCTTTTACATACACTTTTGCACCAACCGAAAGTATCTGCATAATTAAAGTGCTTGCATTATGCATACATTAAAAAAAAAGTTATGAAATTGGTTGTGGCGCCGGGGCTGCAGCCAGCTGTAGGCAATGGCCAGGAAGCCATTGAAGTGGTTAAAGTTTTGTTGGTGCCGTTCCTACGGACCCATCCCCCATCGCACACCTTCCCCAAAACAATGCCCCCAAAAACCACACCGAACCAACCAGATTTCCGACCAAAGGCTGTGCCACACCGGGACAGCTGGCCGCTCAGACCCCCCTGCAGCTTCCCGCAGCCCTCCGCGACCCAGATTGACCGGCGGGAAGCCGGATAAAACTCACCCCCTCACTGTAAGCTGTTGCAAAGTGTTTCAATGGAGGAGTCGGACGCGTTCTCTCTCTCTCTCTCTTGCTACAGGCGGCCATTCATTGTGAGCACAGGCGAGACGCTGAGCGCAGAGTTATCGAGGGCAAACACTTTCCCAGGAGATGCGGAGCGCAGAGTCACCGATCGCGCAGACAGACACGACTCGCTCTGTCTCGTCACTCGTGTGGTCACATACGCCCCCCCCCCCCCCCCCTCCAAAAAATTCAGGGACGTTTTGTTCCTGGCCGTTGATGTGCCTGTGTACAGTAACAGCAGAAGCCAACCCCCCCTCGTGAAAGCGACAGACAGACCAATGTTGCAGAAACTAGGCTAGGTACCTCTGAGCGTCTAGACTTCGACAGGTGAGCCCCTTGGGGTCTCGATATACCGTGTACAGAATACCAAGTAATGTCTGCATTAAATAACGGGAACGTCTCATCAAACGCAATGGCGTTTCTATTGGTGTCATTTTTCCGTCTTAAACATTTTGAATATCTGGATCGCTGTAGCAAGCACAACAAGGTGCTCTGTGAATGTTTTTCATGTATATTATGTGTTCCATAAATGACCATACATTTGTTAAAACCTTAACAGCATGGTGGGTTTTGAACATCTTGGAACATAATCAGACTGTGCAGCCCCAGTTATACTTAGAAAAAGCCTTATCTGATAAAAGTCCCTTTTAAATGTCAACATTTTTCCTGCCACTGTCTTCTGAGGAATACATGGTGATAAGAAAAAATAAATTAAAACATCAAATGCCCTTTGCAGATTTAAACTCACAGAGGAGCTGTCAGTTTTGTGCAGAAGAAATACAGTCTAAGGAGTTTTTTTTTTCATAATGAGATACATTTTTTTTCCCCTTATTTCTCTCTCTAATGTTGAGAATAAAACTATATACCGTGCTAATCCAGCTACTTCCAGTCAAAGAAAATTGTACCTTTTGCAAGACTTTTAGCGTACTGGATGCATGTCTTTTTATGATATGAGGAGCGATTCAGTTCTTGCAGGCTTTTGAAAATTCTTAGACAGTCCACCAGCACTGAACCTTCTTCACAGTTTGGGAGGCGTGCCAGTCACACACCAAAAAAATATCAATCAATGCTAAGCGTCTCCGATAGCCTGTATACAAGACGTAGCATTGCCATTGTCACAGGTCCTCAGGCTAGAGCTCTGTATTAATATGTCACACTGTGGGAAGCACATAGAAAGTTACCCAGGAGGCATCCATCAAAGCAGATTAGTATTACAGCCCCTAGTGGCTATGAATCAAGGAGCAAGGAGGGGTAATCCCTGTCGATGAAGCTACCAGAGGCAAGATCCCTTAGGCAGGATGTTCCCAAAGAAAGGCCATCTCCTGGCAGATGGTTGTCAGTTTCCCTTCATATTGACTTGGACTTGGACAGTCATCCGCCTTCTCCAGTGCCCTGTGCTTTCTGTATCTACCTGTAAATTGTTTTTGTCATTCCTGCTTTTTCCTCAGATTACCTAATCTCCTTTCACTGATCAGTCTGTGCCTTACAGTCCATCCAGGATGTATACTCTTTCTGGGTGCGTTCCTGGCTTTCAGTATAACCAACCATCGTTTATGACAATAGAAATGAATGATTTCACTGTCTTCCATGACAAGATGACACCGGTAAGAGGCATTCCTTGCAATTTCCGACACGCAGAACAACAGCCTATTAATAAATGTGTCAGGGTGGGACTTACAATCTACACCCCTCATACACCATTCTCGATCCATCGATCTCATGTTTAAAAACGCTCAGATGTATCAGACTGTTTTGCTATATAATGTACTCCATGATTGTTCACTTACTACATTGGTGAAAAGCAACTGATGTTGTGGAAGAAGCAAAATTATTATCATTTTTTGTAGAAGATTTTACAGTCAGTGGGAGATCACAAGCGTTATGCTCTGAGCCAGTGGCTGTGACTAGCTGTACATTTGACATGAGTCAGTTTACTTTTTAACTATTTGTATTTCAAAATGCTATTTAGTGTCTTTTGGTTTAACCTACCGGTATGAGTGTTTTCTTACACAACAAATTATGACGATTTGGATTTACGGGGGACATAAAATTAACATTCATTATGCCCCCCCCCCCCCTTCAAATCATTTTATCGGTTTCTTTGAATGTAAAATGTATAATTGCTTGCATATTATTCGTATTTATAGGTTTTATGCACAATTTCATATTCTTTTCGTTATTGTGCGTATTTGTTGATAATGGGAATCTTCTAAATAATGATAACTGAAACAGTATTAATAATAATTATATATGG
The DNA here is from genome assembly GCF_013368585.1 of Megalops cyprinoides. Taxonomy (NCBI): domain Eukaryota; kingdom Metazoa; phylum Chordata; class Actinopteri; order Elopiformes; family Megalopidae; genus Megalops; species Megalops cyprinoides. The sequence goes on along the minus strand of NC_050601.1, from coordinate 5,466,755 downwards.
CAAGGTTGATTGGGATAATTCGATCACATCATTACGAGCAAAAACGAAAGAAGAATTATGAAATGGAAATGATGTATACATGAAAGACAGATCTGAAAAAACGTTTTCCCCCACGCACGCGATAGATAGTATGACTGACCCCTTCCATGCGTGTCCTTACATTACCTTAGTGTAGCACATATCCGTGGCCGCGTTTCATAAAAGGTTCTTTACCAACAGGCTTCCGTACTTGCAGTTCAAGTATGACTGCGGACCTAGATTAAAGAGCTTGCTTGAGAGAAAGAACGAAAGATTAAATTCCTTTTGACAGTGATTACCGATATGGGCAAATAATATAATTAATTAGCTGCTGCAACAGCATTCAGTTCGTTTTTAAGATGTACCGACGACCGAATAGTGAGGAAAAAGATGAAGCTGTGAAGAGAAACTGGTCCGACTCTGTGTTGCTAAAAAGTACCATTTCGGTGCTATCATAGACAGGAAAGAATGAGGACTTGTAGGGAAATACAAGTAGGGAAATTGGAACTTACGTAGCTAGCTAACGAGGCAATATTTTCTACGTTGCATTTTTACGTTGCATTCTACGTATATTTTCTCGCCTGGGCAAATGTGTACTTATTTGCCTGTTAGCTAGCTAGTTACATAGTTTCGTATGACTATAGATCCGGTAAATACTGATACAATTTTATGATACAAATTGTACGGGACGCACCAACTGGAATAGTCAAAATAGTTGTTTGTTTGCTAACTGTATGAATTACGCTTAAATGTCGAGGCGTCGTGGATGGTGTATTTTTGAGAGATTTGCGATTTAATGTTCGTCTAGCATTTGTGTAACGTTATCTGTGCATTTGCGCGGGCGTTGTATGTAACTCTTGGAATACTTGTAAATAAAGAAACGGCTGGGCATGCTTCCTTTTGTTTTAATTCTATTTGTATACGTGCACGAATTCATTGTAAAATGGCATTATAGCTGTGTAGCTACTAGCAAAATAATCGTTCTTCCATCGCGATGTTGTTAGCTAGCCAAATAGAAGAAATTAAAACGGTGAAACGGCGACATCTACTGGTCATGATGGCAGATACAAGCTTGAGTCGGTGGTACCCAAGCACCACATCTTAAGTCGTTTCAATGAGCAACGTTGACCGGTGGGCGGACAGCGCAAGCGCTCATGGGTCAGTCTGAAAAATAAAGTGCATTTTCTTAAATTACCTTGGTGCAGTTAGCTCCATAAGGACGTCCAATGTATACTTCTTTGCCTCCATTCTCTCGTGATGGTAAACGACTAGCAACCAGTGCAACTGCAATATTTCAGTATGCTCCTGCATACTTTGGTCTGCAGAAAATTGGTGTTTCGCTTTCCTTGTGTTTTGCCACTTTCGTTCACAGTGGCCCGTTAGCAAAAGCAGAGACCCCAGTGTATGAAAATGAAAGTTCTCCTGATTAAGGCCATAAGGGGGAACAGCATTTTTGTGTGGCCAGCTTCAAATGCACCTGGAAGTGGAAGTGAGTCTTTAAACATCAGGGGCTGCTCTGTTACAAGTATCACTGTTTTGTAAAGTCATTCATACAGCCAGGTCACTGACTGGGCTCCCCTGTATTTCAAATATCCCTCTGGAATTCATTGAAGTGCTGTCAGCGAGCAAATGACCCAATATTTATTGGACTGATGATGAGTTTTGATGAAAGGTTCTGAATCCCACAATGCATCCAGCATAGAAATGTGAATGATATTTTTTAATATCCAGTTCAGACCTTTGTTTTCTGTAGGGGTTGACTGGATGTGGGTTATCTGTTGATGTATGTGTTAATGGGTGGACATGTGGCAGATATTGTACAGTACTAACATAACATAACAGTAATTTGGTATTCTGTAACATTGGTATAAACTTAACTGCAAATTATAACTTAACCTCCAGAGGTCTGGCCATTTGCAAATAAGCTCAGTCAGAACTAAACTGGAGTATATCTGGAATGAAATCTAACCCCACACTTGCTAGCTAACTAGCTAGCCTGCCTGTTAAAAATTTGCTCTGGTGGAGAACACTGTGAATAATAATTTACTGGTTTATTTTCAACCTTCAAGATGAATAATTTGGCAGGACGTCCACGGGCATACCACAGTGTGAAATCAGATTAGTTCAGACGAGTGGTGGAGGAAGTAATTCATTGCTCGCTGTGTGGAAAAGTATACAGGATTAGTAGTGATGTGACAGCAAAGTGTGTGCACTGCTAGCCATGCTTTCTAATGGGAGCTGCAGGGAGGTTGCATGGGATGATCTAAAACAGGGTTTACTGATCTTAAGCATTTGGATGGGATGGTGAGAGGACATGCGAAGACCACAGTGCACATTAAAAGTTAAACCTTCTCAGGGTGTGCACATTAGAACAATGGCGTAGATGAAGATGCAGGAATCTGGGTTTTCCACCACAGTGAATCAATGAACAAGACTGTTCTGAAACACCTCATCAATATTACCACAACTGTGGGGCACGAGGAGTTAGCCTTCATTTGGCAGGAGGAGGGTGTGGATTCAGAAAACAAGATGTGTTACTGTGGGCTCACTGACTTAATTGCTTGCTATGGTGACATGCTGGTTACTTAAAGTTTTTTTTGGGAATGTATCCTAAACAATCCAGAATAACAGCAGTAATAGATTACATGAAGACCAGAATGGGTTTGGTTCCTTTTTACATGGCAGATGGACAAGACAGTCAACATCAGTGGCCATTCCCTACTTTCCATTGTAGTGTGGAAGAAATGGCCATTATTCAGGAGCTATTGGCTTTCTTGTGGAAATAAATTGGCAATAAATACGCCATCATATGTCCTGCTTGAAGCTCTCGCCAGAGTCCTCAGCTTCAGAGACTCGAATGAGGAAATGTTCAGAGCAGTTAATGGTTTATTTAACAATCAAGGTGTCTGAGTTCATGTTTTTGCTTTTTACTTTAGGTCAGGTATTCTTACAGATCGATGCAATATTTGAACTAGTGCAACCACAGGGCCATGGATGCAGTATTCTGCCAGAATTGTATGGAAAGCCATTATTTTACTTTGCCAGTGAGGAAAAGATCAGAGACAGCAAGCAGTCAGTGAGATCTTCGAGAAATCAGCAAACATGACAGATGAGCTAGTATGTTCACACAGGAGAATAGTCTGCAGACCGGGAGAGATGCAAGCTCTAAGCAACACTAGAGGGCTCATTATTTTGTGTGTTTGATAATCACAAGTGAAATCCGTTGAAAAGAATCCTCACTGGAATGAGTGAGCCTCTGACCATTTTTTCAGTGCAAAAAAGGAAGTAACACAGATTTCCTTTTCAGGGTAAGTGATTTAAATGTGGTTCACTGTGGTATGTTTCATTTTTTAGTTTTAGTTTGCTTGCACATGAGAATCAGTAATGTTAAAAAACGTAAATGTGCATGTGAGGTAATGAATGAATTGCTGCTATCATTACATTATTGTCATTTAGCAGTCACTCTTATCCAGAGTGACTTACATAATTTACAGTTTCTCATATCCATTTATACAGCTGTATATTTGCCGAGGAAACTGTGGGTTAAGCACCTTGCCCAAGCGTACAGCAGCAGCTTCCCAGCGAGGTATCAAACTGGCAACCCTTTGGTTACAAGCCCTGATCCTTACCGCTATGCTACACTGCTACACTATCAGTTAATAGACAACAAAAAGAGATTACTCTTGAATAGTTAAATACTGATTTCTTTTAAACACATATCAAAGTGAAATTTTCACATAAGTGACCATCACTGTTGCTCTTTTCATGAAAGTTCCACTCACCTATCTGTCTGACAGCATGTTATATTCTTACTATATTTTTATAACAAAAATAACCTTAAAGAAGAACCTACCTCAGTCTAAGATGCTACGGAGCTCACTTCAGCATGCTATCAGAGGCAGTCTTACCTGGATGGAAGAGTTTTGAAGAGAGAGAGGCTGAGAGTGAAAGAATGAGACCACAAGCAACTTCCATAAAGTGAGGCTATTTTTAAGCGTACAACCTTGCTGGGTGCTGCTCCTGCTGCCTGGAGTGGGTGGGGAAGAGGATCAGCTGGGGCACACAGTAGGATGCTTTCCCTTGCTGGCTCCCTTCCCACAATCCCCTGCAAGCCTCTGACCCTTCAGTCTGGACCATCTCTGTCTCACTCTCTGCCCCTCACAGACATTCACTGTTCCTTGTATCTCTCTAGATTCTTCATCTTTGCTGCTACAGTGATCTCCTCCTTTTCTCAATTCAGTTTAGTTCAGATGTGCCTCACTGGCATGGTGAAATGGATCTGTATGTGCGAATGCAAATCGTTATATAGTAAAATTAAATGCAAAAGATTGCTTTCATACATGCATGCGAGTGTGCATACGTGCATACATACATAAATACATATACAAACAGGCATATGCATGCATGCAAACATACATACATACACACATGCATGCATATAAATTTGTATGTATGCATAAGTAGATGAATACATGCATAAATGCATACATATATGTATAGATGAGTACTGAAAATACATAGATCTATATGCATTCACCCAAGCATAAACACATAACCCATGTCCCCCCTCCCAAACCTGCCTCCCCATAGCTGAAGCAATGTAATATTCAGTCTGCCTGAGTCTCATGGTGCGTCAGTACCACAGGAAATGTAATTATTATGGTCCTGGTTACTGTCACTGTCAATGAAGTTTATCTTTGTATTTTGGACAGTTCAACTCTAAAGAGCTCAGCCCATATATGCTGTTTGGTCAAAAGCAGCAAGTCATGTTCTGTGTGTGTGTGTGTGTTGTGTGTGTGTGTGTGCCTGTGTGTTTATGCTAGTGTGAGTGCACGTGTGAGTGTGTGTGTGTGTGTGTGTGTGTGTGTGTGTGTGTACTGTTTGTGTGGTAGGAGACAGCACAATGTGGTACAAACATAAAGTTAGACTCTTGCTTGGGATAATTATGTTAAAATGAAGCATCAATACTTAATTACATTTTTTCTCCTTAAAGTTGTCAGCATGAATAATATTCAAAATTGTCAATAGTTGCATTAAAATTCATGTCCAGCCAGCAACCAGTCATTCAAGACATCTAATATGCAACAGATATAGTGATTTAAGTTACTCAGTGAGGTAGGTTCAACTTGGTTTTCCTGTTGAACATTTGCTAAATCAGGGAAATGGTAGGTAATACATTTAAACTCACACAGGAAACAATGATGCAGAATGTGGAAAAGGTGTAAGTATGTCCATAGGTTCTGTCATTTATCATTTCCTTATACAGCTTTTCAGCTGCAAAAAAAAAAAAAAAAATCAGCATGCAGTCCTTTAGTTGACCAAGCAAGCTGGATGCCTTCTGTTTCTGACTAATAATGAAAATTTAGCCCACCTAGTACAATATCTGTGAACATGCAATATGTACACAGTTCTCACATGTTTGAAATTGCCGCTGGGACTGATCCTCATCTTTTTGGGTTTACTGTTTTTGCCTTTAGGTTTTTCTCTGGAGTCCGGCTGATGTATCCTTATTATTTTTTTTCCCCCACACCTTTTCTTAATCTCATGTTTTATTTTTAATTTTTGGTCATGCTATCGGTGATTATGATTTTGGTATGGGTGTCATAGCTTGGTGTGGTAGCACTCTGTTATATGACTGCTTCTATTGGCTAAAGGTCCCCAGAGTAGCATTTAATCGTTCATTATAGGTCAGCATTGAGCCCTGCATTCTCCTTTCAGCTTGCTATCTAACTCTATAGATAGGAGGAATACTGGTGGCCCACACCTCACATATGAATGTAATAAAACAAATTCAAATAAAATGAAAATGCATTTCCACATTATGCATGCGTGGATACTAGGATCATGTACATCCACATGCATTTTTTTAACATATTTTAAAATTATGTATCAGAAGAGTAATCTAAATCTAATGTAATTTCTGTGTGTGTTGCTTGACAAGAACCCCTGCAAACGGGTATATTAGCAACAGGGGGCTGAATAGATATTTTCAGTTATTTTAGTCCCAGCGCTTCACTGTGTGTCTGTAGCAGTTTCAGAGAAGAAGCAGAAAAAATATGCAATTTTACACATTGAGTTACATGGTCTTTTAAACAAATGAGCGCCAATATACAGCATCTGGCAGAGACAATGCTCCTGTACCTGTTTTCTCAGAAAGCTCTGTCTGTGACATCAGGGAACCCATCCAGGTTCAGGAAGCCCTGGTGCACTGGAGGAGTTCTCTGTGGGAGATCATTCAGAGCTGGTTAGGAGCAGGGGATTGTGTGAATGAAGCCGGATGCTTATAGTGTGTGTGTGTGTGTGTGTGTGTGTGTGTGTGTGTGTGTGTGTGTGTGTGTGTGTGTGTGTGTGTGTGTGTGTGTGTGTGTGTGTGTGCGTGTGTATATGTGTGTGTGTGTGTGTGTGCGTGTGTGCGTGTGTGTGTGTGTGTGTGTGTGTTATCAGGAGAGGAATCCAGTATCCAGTAAAGGAGGGGACCGAACCTGGTTTTTTGAATACTTTCACACTGGTTCATAACGAACAAGTAAATCAGAACACCTCAAGCTTCAACATCTGCAGAGACAGAACTCTCTAAGTGAAGCAAAGGGAGGTGCATGTCTGGTCCATGCACAGAACATCTGTGGCATTACAGCACAGTAATGCTACAATACACAAAACCGCTCCCTCACATATATATGTGAGTATATGATATACATGTGAAGGCCGGCGTTCCACAAAGACAGATCCGGGATACAAAGAGAAGGCTGTCTCCCTCTACTGGTTGATCCTCTGCTCTCAACAGCAGGTAATTTCACCCAGTTGATCCCTAATCTTAGCCACACCAGTTTCATGCAAAATGCTGATGCTGGCTAACAGTGAAACCCATGTGTGTCTTGAGAGGGCAGCTGTCCTCTCAGAGCAGAATGTAGGCTTTTCTTTGGGTGTAGACAGATGTGGCACCATTTAATGTATCTGCACTTCAGCAGGGGCACATCAGCTCCCTTCAGCAGACATTACTTAGCAGAAAAAAACAGCATACATAGCAAATATAAGCCACTGAGTAGACAACTGCCAGTAATATAATGAAATGTAAGTAGCAAACATATTGTCCATATAAATGCTGCACTGTTGCCTTTAACTGGAAAAAAACTGTCACATCTTATTTTACCACTTGAGGGCGCTCCTACGTTGCAATACAATATCAGCTGTCCGTTACCTTTAACTCAAACCTTTTTACATTTACATTTATTCATTTATTTTACATTCCAAACTAACTGTAATATACTTACGTTACCACACGAGGGCGCTCCCGGATTGCAATACGACATTGCTTTGCTGTGCTGTTGCCTTTGACTGAAAAAGCTCGTTACATCCCACACTGTCTGTAATATGCTTACTTACCGCACAAGGGAGCTCCCATGTTGAAAAAAGACATCAGCGTGGCAAAAACGGAACTTGAATGGAAGATTGGGGCAGAGATTCTGTGTCGAAAAATACACTGAACTTTATTAAGTTGTCAGCTGAACCTCTGCCATTGTTATTGTTAAAATGAGCATGAATTCACAAGAATTTATTTTTGATTAATGTAACAGTTTATGTATTCACTGCCACTCTTCAGATTATCTTTAGATTAGAAGAACATTCTGACATATCTATACTGATGGCTAATGGTGTTTTTTGGAGGATGGCGGATGGTAGAGCACATTGAATGTGACAAAAATGCAGTACAAGCAGGAACGCTTTCAGAGACACAGAGGTTACGATTTTAGAAGACAGATGTTAGAGCAAATTCCAGTTCATTATTACTGTAAATGATTACTACTCCTTGAATATTATACAGGTATTGGTGAATATGCATCAGGATAAACAGTGTCTCTGGCTGTGGTGTCTCAGGAGCATGTAGAGAGAGTACGCAGTGTAGTCATGGTTCAGTGACCCTCAGTGTGAGATGTGCTTCAACAGTTTTTGTACGGTGCTGCAGTCTCTTCTATCACTGTGTGCTTCTCTGGCACAGTAATACACTGCAGTGTCTTCAGCTCTCAGGCTGTTCATCTGTAAATACAACTGGTTTCTGCTGTTGTCTCTGGAGATGGTGAATCTTCCCTGAACAGACTGGGCATAATATTTGCCACTACCATCAGTATAAATCCAGGCCACCCACTCCAGCCCCTTCCCAGGAGCCTGTCTGATCCAGTGCATGTCGTAGCTGCTGAATGAGAACCCAGAGGCTGTACATGTCAGTTTATGAGATTCTCCGGGCTTCTTAACTGCTGGTTCAGACTCAGTCAGTGTTTGACTCTGAATACCTGTGAACAGAAAGGAAATAAATTTCAACAGCTATTTTTTTTAAAAACTTTGAATTAAAATGAAACACTAAAAGTGTTCACCTGTTAAACAAATTGCCACTAGAAGTAGTTCAGTTATTAAATTCATTTTTGGATGCATTAATTGTGATCTCAGACAACACCCTAGGGAAGGCTCTCTGCAACAACAGTCCTTCCTCCCTCAGTGCTGAGAGATAAATGCAGAAGGAAGAGCTCAGAGTTTGCATCAGCTCCTCCTTATTGGGAGGGCAGATTACACAGGGCTTAAATAGAGGATTCAGGGGGAGGGAGGAGTTCATATGAAATTACAGCCAGCAATCCCACCATCCATCCTCACTGATGTGGAGCCAGAGACTGATAATATGAGAAAGTACCTCCAATAGCCTGATATTGATTTCAGCTGGGTTATGAAGGTCATGAAAGTGTTAATCGCTAAATTGTTCACTCAGCAATCAGCTCATCTATATGTTTATTGTTGTTTACTGTTTAATACAGTAAATGTGTTTTGTGCTCATGTGGTTTAAAACAAATTCTGATTTTAAGGGGGAAATCATCAATTATTTTCATTTCATATTCATTTCAATTATTTTCATTTCATTTTATTTTCATTCTGACTGATTATTTTCATACTGACTATATGAACAAAAAAAAAAGTCTAAAACCTGCTTGAGGAAAAATATTATTGCAATATTCGTGTGATTGGAGCACAGGGAGGGATTTTCATGAACACCAGACTCCACAACCACATAGAGCTGAGTGTGTGCAGTGATACAAATGCACTCATTAATGAGTTATACTGTATAATGATGATGGTGAGGTTGATGCTGAAGATGAGAGTCGTGATTACAATATGCAAAACGTAATATGAAAGTACATGAGAAACAGCTACAAGCATATCACAGATGGAAAAATCATGAATACTCATTGAAAGTGTTTATAGGATTTAAAGTATGTCCAGCAGGTTAAAAGCTGTCTCTGACATAGGATCAAGTAAAGAGAGTGTGCAGCACAGTCATGGCTCTGTGACCCTCAGTGTGAGATGTGCTTCAGAAGTTTTTGTACGGCGCTGCAATCTCTTCTATCACTGTGTGTCTCTGGCACAGTAATACACTGCAGTGTCTTCAGCTCTCAGGTTGTTCATCTGTAAATACAGCTGGCTTCTGCTGTTGTCTCTGGAGATGGTGAATCTTCCCTTAACAGACTGGGCATACAAGGTGCTGCTACCACCATTGCTATTCCAGGCCAGCCACTCCAGCCCCTTCCCAGGAGCCTGTCTGACCCAGGCCATGTGGTAGCTGCTCAATGTGAACCCAGAGGCTGTACAGGTCAGTTTATGGGATTCTCCAGGCTTCTTAACTGCTGGTTCAGACTCAGTCAGTGTCTGACTCTGAACACCTGTGAAAACAAATAAAATAAATTTGAACCACTGAATTCAAAAGTCCATTCAATTAAAATGAAACTAACAATATTCACCTGTTAAGTATAGTGCCATTAGGAATAATCCAGTTATTACAGTCATTATTGGAAGTATTAGTTGCGATCTCTGATGAGTCTTCAGTGAAGGCAGTCAGCAGTCTGTCCTCTCTCAGTGCTGACAGATAAATGCAGAAGGAAGAGCTCAGAGTTTGCATCAGCTCCTCCTTATTGGGAGGGCAAATTACACAGGGCTTAAATAGAGGATTCAGTGGGAGGGAGGAGTTCATATGAAATTACAGCCAGCAATCCCACCATCCATCCTCACTGATGTGGATCCAGAGACTGACAATATGAGAAATTCCCTCCCACAGATTGATATTGACGTCAGTGGGGTTTTTAATCAGTTCAGAAAGTGATGATTACAAAATTATTCACCCAACAACCAGGACATTATTATATATGGAGGAATTGTTCCAAACTGTAAATGTGTTCCGTTGTTGTCTTTTTTAAAACAAATTCTGATTTCATGTGTCAATCATCAATTCTTTTCATTGACTATATGATCAACAAATGTAGAAATGTCTAAAAGGATAGAGCTATTGCAGGATAAATATTGCAGCAATATTCCTGTAGATGAGAGGGGAGCACAGAGAAGGGTTTTCATTAGCGCCAAACTCCACAAACACAAAGAGCTGAACATGTGCAGTGATACAAATGCACTCATTACGTTGTGTTGTTGAGTTATGTTTTACTGTGATGATGGTGAGGTTGATGCTGAAGATGATGGTTATAATATGCAAAGTGTACTATGAAAGTACATAAGAGCCAGCTACAAGCACATTCCAGCTTTATGAATTATGAATTCCAGCTTTTATGAATAGTCCTTGATCAAGGAAGCAGGATTCAGTGAATGTGCAGCAGGATAAATTCTGTCTCTGGCTGGTGAAACACAGGAGCATGTAGAGAGAGTGTGCAGCACAGTCATGGTTCAGTGACCCTCAGTGTGAGATGTGCTTCAACAGTTTTTGTACGGCGCTGCAGTCTCTTCTATCACTGTGTGTCTCTGGCACAATAATACACTGCAGTGTCTTCAGCTCTCAGGCTGTTCATCTGTAAATACAGCTGGCTTCTGCTGTTGTCTCTGGAGATGGTGAATCTTCCCTGAACAGACTGGGCATAATATGTGCTGCTACCACCAGTATTAATCAAGGCCAACCACTCCAGCCCCTTCCCAGGAGCCTGTCTGACCCAGTTCATCCAGTAGCTACTGAATGTGAACCCAGAGGCTGTACATGTCAGTTTATGAGATTCTCCAGGCTTCTTAACTGCTGGTTCAGACTCAGTCAGTGTCTGACTCTGAACACCTGTGAATAGAAAGAAAATAAAATTGAAATGTTTGATTCAAAAGTCCATAAGATGATAAAATAAAATGAGAAAAGTATTCACCTCTTAAACATATTGCCACTAGAAGTAGCCCAGTTATTGAAATCATTTTTGGATGCATTAACTCTGATCTCAGATAACACTCCAATGAAGGCTCTCTGCAATGGCAGTCTGTCCTCCCTCAGTGCTGATAGATAAATGCAGAAGGAAGAGCTCAGAGTTTGCATCAGCTCCTCCTTATTGGGAGGGCAGATTACACAGGGCTTAAATAGAGGATTCAAAGGATCAGCTCTGCCCCCTGCTGTACCGTTACAGAACTGTCATGATACAGTCCAGGCTGCCTGGACTCTCCCAATCTGAATGTGCATATCTGAATAATAAAGCATTTTAGACTGTGTGAGCAGCTTGTTTTTGAATGAAATCAATCACTAAATACTATAAGGATTAATTATTTCATTAACAACAAATGATCTAAATTGGTTGGCACCATCTTTGATTATCAACCTTTGTCTGCTGATGAGGTGGATTTCACTTTCAGCTATCATTGCCAGTGTGACTGAATTTGACAAATTTATAATGCAAACAGAATCGTTTTCAGAGTTAAAGACCCTGCAAGAGTGTAAATAGGTTTAAGCTGTCAGTTGTGAGAACCAGCTGTGTAAAGATAAAAAAATTCAAAAAAGATCCAGTGGGTTGAATGACATAGAGTGAAAAATAGCATCCAAAAATGCATGTTGGCGCAAAATCAGATAAACGATGGTCAAAAGTAAACAGTAAAAGTAAACAGTGTCTCTGGCCGAAGTGACACGGGAGCATGTAGAGAGAGTGTGCAGCACAGTCATGGTTCAGTGACCCTCAGTGTGAGATGTGCTTCAACAGTTTTTGTACGGCGCTGCAGTCTCTTCTATCACTGTGTGTGTTTGGTACAGTAATACACTGCAGTGTCTCCAGCTCTCAGGCTGTTCATCTGTAAGTACAGCTGGTTTCTGCTGTTGTCTCTGGAGATGGTGAATCTTCCCTGAACAGACTGGGCATAATATTTGTTGCTACCATCAGAAGAAATCAAGGCCACCCACTCCAGCCCCTTCCCAGGAGCCTGTCTAATCCAGTGCATGCCGTAGCTGCTGAAAGTGAACCCAGAGGCTGTACAGGTCAGTTTATGGGATTCTCCAGGCTTCTTAACTGCTGGTTCAGACTCTGTCAGAACAACTTCTGACTGCACCCCTGTGAAAGAAATGAACAGCAAAATACATTTTAAAGAGGCCTCATATCAATCATTTCAAATAGCACAGCTTCAGATAAATTAGAGGAGCGCAGAAGATGACAGAGACAGAGACCTGAGAGGGTCAGTGCTGTGAGGGTGAGCAGAGCTGCTGGGAGCTTCATGACTGCAGGAGAGAAGGAGCAGCACTGAGTCAAAGTGCACACTGAGTCCCACTGACTGCTGCTGCAGCTCTCACACTGACACTGGCTCCATTAAAAGCTGGGGGAGGTTTGCATTGGCCCCTCCTCTGGGGGAGGGCACAGCCAGGGTCACTGGAGGTCAGAGTCAGTAATAATACATAACACAGACACTCAGTGGAAGCTGGTGGCCCCTCCTCTTTCACTGAGCTGTATTCTGACACTGTTTGCACCTTTACCAATGAAAGGCCTGCAGCCACTGAACTGGGATCTTGTAGTGAAGATGAACAGCACTGGATTCACAGCTATAATAAACATTAAAAGGGGCAATCTGCTGTGAGACACCGTGACAAACACAATCTGTCTTGTTACTGTGTTTCAGTGTGTTTCTCACTTTTTATTGGTTCATGAAACTTTATTCAAATAAAAAAATGTTCTGGTTAAAGTTCACTGAGGTTATACACTTTAGCACATGTCATTTAGAATTTTTAATTTCATAATTGTGATGGTAAGTTAGAAAAAATTGGGAAACTCAACTCACCCTGCATTTTCCTCCTTACAGCCAGCAGTAGAGCTGGAGCTTTTGGGTGGAGGACCTACTGATGTCTGTATTACACTCTGCCCTGCTGATGTCTTGTGTAATTTATTAATTTCAGGGTGAGAACAGCATGTATGAGTGACTAGTGAATGCATTGTATTGCACACGTCTACCTTTTCATGAAGTTATTTTTCAGAGATTGCCATCTATTGATCTGTCATAGGAATACATTGAAACATTGGTTTGCTTCACTTTGAGTTTCTGATTGTTTGGGCTCGGTACGTACAACTCAACATTTTACGTGTGTTTCATTTTCAGCTACTTTATTCAGACCTGTACAAGAATGCTCAATTGCTTCAGGATACTTCAGATTAATTTAAAGGAAACATTTACATACAGTCATGTATTAAATGGTAATTGCAAGGTGTATTTCTGATTAACGTTAGATGCACAATCCTTGGTGCAGTTTCAGTTTACACACTGTTTAGGTTGATGGATGCAGACAGAGAATCCAATGTGCCCTCCCTCCACACATCTGCTGTGAGGTTTTTGTACGGCTCTCTGCTCCACTTCTCTTACTGTGTCTTTCGAGCACAATAATACACAGCTGTGTCTTCAGGCTTCAGACTGCTCATCTCCAAGGTCACGGTGCTCTTTGCATTGTCTCTGGAGATGGAGAACCTTCCCTTCACGGAGTCTGAGTAATACTGTTTACTCCCACTTGGCTTACTCACTAGTGCCACCCATTCCAAGCCACTCTGTGGAGCTTGTCGAACCCAGTGCATTTCATGGTCTTGAAATGTGAAACCAGAGCCAGTACAGGTCAGAGTGAGTTTCCCTCCTGGACTGACCACCTGACCTGCAGACTGGGTCAGGACCACATCACAGTGGACACCTGCAAAAATTGAAGAATGCTTCATCATCATCATTTTCATGATTAACAGCAGCAGCTTTACAATCGTCACCATTACTTTCTACAGACCTGTCCTGACCCTCAGAACAGAAAAAAAATGTTTCATATTTGTCACGTCAACATGGAGATGAAATATCTGCCAATAATATTGACAGTGAAAAAGTAAAGAGTTATGAAATCAAATCCAAAAAGATAAATGCCCCAAACAAAGGGACTCACATGATGTAGCTGCCAGCAGCAGCAGCAGCAGTAGAGATGCAGGGAACATGGTTTGTGTTGAAGCTGAACTGCTGTGAATGTCTGTAACAGACTCTCACTGTGCAGATGCTTAAATGAAGATGCTGACAGAACTGGTTTTGCATACAGCTGAGCTTGATGGCATTTGTCATTGGTGATTGGTGGATATAAATGGGGAAAAACAACAGAACCATTTACTCTGATGAATAGCTTTTGCAGTAGTGCAGCAGTATGAAATTTATTGGCAGAAAATGAAATCTTTCCTCCTGGAGTTCGTTTCATTGTTACAGTGTATTAAGCACTTGCAGTTTGTAATGGAGATATGTTAAGTCAAACCTTGCTACCCATCAAATGAGGATTTACTTCACAATGCTTTTCCTGTATGGTTTAGATGTACTAGAATGAAGAATTATAATATTAACAATATTTTGAATTTCAATTAAAACTCTTAACCCTTGTCTCTATCAAAATGGAACTTGTGTTAGAATGATATTCGAAATTGAAAAAGGTAAATTAATATTGAAATTAAAATAATCAGACACAGAATTATTATGGTTACATGAGTAATTCATAAGCCCCAGCCTGCTGCTGGGTATCGCTCACTGCAATTATTTCCTGGCCTGTATGTTTCACCACTATGAGGGAAAAAGCTGCTCCATGTCTTCATGAGTTTGTGGAGTTTTTGTCTGGGTTAACCCTCTCTGTCACACACTGTAGTTGTCACACACAATAATACACAGTTGTGTCCTCAGCTTTCAACTGCTCTAACTGGCAATAGGGAGTCTCAAGAGAAACATCCTCAGACAATGAACACAAATATACAGAAAGAGAGAGAGGAGTTGAGCTGTGCTGTACGTCTCTCCCTTATGTGAGGGCCCATTTGACTGGACGTCTGGTCTTAAAGGAGGTGGAGCTGAGAGGATGTTTGCATGGCCCAACCCAGAGGGGAGGAGCTGAGAGGAGGTGTGTTTTTACCCCTCTGTCTCCTCCTCCTGCTGCTCTGACTCTGCTGGCAGACGTTGCTTTGTTTCTCCCTGATAAAGGATCAGCTCTGCCCCCTGCTGTACCTTTACAGAATTGTCATGACAGAGTCCAGGCTGCCTAGGCATGCATATTTGCAATATGTGCATATTTGAAACAAACATGTGAAGCATTTTTGACAGTGTAAGGACCTCTTTTCTGAAAGAAATCAATCACTAAATGGTATTAGGACAAATTATTTCATTACTAACAACAAACGAATTATATTGGTTGGTGCCATCATTAATTACCATCCTTAGTCTGGTGATGCCATGCGTTTCACTTTCAGCTATCATAACCAGTGTGACTGAATGTGACAAAGCTATAACACACAGAAGAGCATCTTTAGTGTTAAAGACCATCACAAAAGATTAGACAGTTTTAAGCTGTCATTGGTTAGAACAATCTAATGTTAGGATGAAAAAATTCAAAGAAGCACTGTACCAGTGACTTAAATGAAAGTGAGTAGAACATAGCATTCAAAAATTCCTGTTGGCACAAAATATATTAAGCAATGTTCCAAATTCAGGTAAATGATGATCAAAAGCTTCAAAAACTTCTTGAATGTGATATGAGGTGAACTGAATGTGCAGAAGGATAAATGGTGTCTCTGACTACGGCAACACAGCAGCATGTAGAGAGAGTGTGCAGCACAGTCATGGTTCAGTGACCCTCAGTGTGAGATGTGCTTCAACAGTTTTTGTACGGCGCTGCAGTCTCTTCTATCACTGTGTGTCTGCAGCACAGTAATACACTGCAGTGTCTTCAGCTCTCAGGCTGTTCATCTGTAAATACAGCTGGCTTCTGCTGTTGTCTCTGGAGATGGTGAATCTTCCCTTAACAGACTGGGCATAATATTTGCCACTACTATCAGTATAAATTAAGGCCAGCCACTCCAGCCCCTTCCCAGGAGCCTGTCTGACCCAGTGCATGTAGTAGCTACTGAATGTGAACCCAGAGGCTGTACATGTCAGTTTATGAGATTCTCCAGGCTTCTTAACTGCTGGTTCAGACTCAGTCAGTGTCTGACTCTGAATACCTGTGAAAAGAAAGAAAATAAATTTTAACCACTGAATTCAAAAGTCCATAAAATGATAAAATAAAATCATAAAAGTATTCACCTGTTAAACATATTGCCAATAGAAGTAGCCCAGTTATTGAAATCATTTTTGGATGCATTAACTCTGATCTCAGATAACACTCCAATGAAGGCTCTCTGCAACGGCAGTCTCTCCTCCCTCAGTGCTGATAGATAAATGCAGAAGGAAGAGCTCAGAGTTTGCATCAGCTCCTCCTTATTGGGAGGGCAGATTACACAGGGCTTAAATAGAGGATTCAGGGGGAGGAGTTCATAGGAAATTACAGCCAGCAATCCCACCATCCATCCTCACTGATGTGGAGCTGAATACTGATAATATGAAAGAGTCTCTCCAATACCCTGATATTAATGTCACTGGGGTTATTAAAGTTTTCAGTTCAGAAGGTATTAATTGCTAAATTATCCACTCAGCAATCACCACATCATTATGCATGAAGTAATTGTTCGATATTGTAAATGTGTTTTGTGGGTGTCCTTTTTGAAATAGATTTTGATATCATGTGTCAATTATCAATTCTTTTCGTTCTGTTACATTGACCATATTATCAACACACATAAATATGTCAATAATGACACAGCTATTTTAAGTGAGACATATCTAACACTGCGGTCACAATTCCAGTGATAAACATCTATATCCTTAATCTACATCATTATTTTCAACAATATCCTTCCATAGTGAGAGAAGAGAAACATATGTATCTTTTACTTGACCTCACAAGAGTTCAGAGATAGCAGTTATACATAATTTATTGCATTTTATCTACTAGCATTGAACGAGGTTAAATTTGTGACATGAATTAAAATATCACAGGAACATTCAGAAAGACAATAACATTTTTGAATAATTTGTGAATGTATGGATTGTGTCATTTTTACTGTCTCAGTTGGTTATTTGATAATCAGTAATTGTAATTTCAAAGCTCTAACTTTTTTGACTGAAATAATTTTTGGTACTGATTCTGAACGGAAAAGAATCTATAACCATAGTCACCATTACTACTTAGATACCTTGCTGTTGAAATGCAAATCACATTCAGATTGTCTGGGTCACTGAGCTGCCATTACCAGTGTGACTGTTGCACGGAAGATGGTAGGTGAGTTAATAGGACAATACTCTACAGTCAGTCAGAATGGAGGTTTATGGAGGGTGGAGTGGAGGACATTGAATGTGAAAGTTTTCAGAAGAGTCTGTGAGAACCAGCTACAAGGACATTACAGCTGTGTGAAGGAGAAATACTTCTTGAAAGCCATATGGGTCTTGTGTTGTGGCGACACAGGAGCATGTAGAGAGAGTGTGCAGCACAGTCATGGTTCAGTGACCCTCAGTGTGAGATTTGCTTCAACAGTTTTTGTACGGCGCTGCAGTCTCTTCTATCACTGTGGGTGTCTGGCACAGTAATACACTGCAGTGTCTTCAGCTCTCAGGCTGTTCATCTGTAAATACAGCTGGCTTCTGCTGTCATCTCTGGAGATGGTGAATCTTCCCTTCACAGACTGGGCATACCATGTGCTGCTACTACCATAATTGTCATGAGTTGCCAGCCACTCCAGCCCCTTTCCAGGAGCCTGTCTGATCCAGCTCATGTAGTAGCTCCTGAATGTAAACCCAGAACCTGTACAGGTCAGTTTATGGGATTCTCCAGGCTTCTTAATTGCTGGTTCAGACTCAGTCAGTGTCTGACTCTGAATACCTGTAAAAAAAAAATGAACAAATTTGACTGCTAAATTCAAATGTCCATTTAATTAAAATGAAACACTAAAAGTCTTTACCTTTTAAGCATATTGCCACTAGAAGTGGTCCAGTTATTAGAATCATTGTTGGATGCATTAGTTGTGATCTATGATAACAGTTCAGCGAGTGTTCCTTGCAACCACTGTCTGTCCTCCCTCAGTGCTGAGAGATAAATGCAGAAGGAAGAGCTCAGAGTTTGCATCAGCTCCTCCTTATTGGGAGGGCAAATTACACAGGTCTTAAATAGAGGAATCAGGGTGAGGGAGGAGTTCAAATGAAACTACAGTCAGCAATCCCACCATCCATTCTCACTGATGTGGAGTCAAAGACTGATAATATGAGAAAATACCTCCAATAGACTCATATTAATGTCAGTGGGGTTATTAATGTAGTCAGTTCAGAAAATTCTAATTGCTAAATTGTGCACTCAGCAATCAACACATCATTATATATGAAATAATTGTTCAATACTGTAAATGTGGTTTGTGGCTGTCTTTTTAAAACTAAATTATGATTTCCTGAGTCAAAATCATTTCTATCTATTAATATTTATCTCTTAATGTCAATCTATTAATATTTCTTGAACAATACTTAGCATTTGACACGAGAATATTTCCATTCAAGTATATTTCCCTCAAGTCACAAGCACAGAGACTCACAGGATGCAACTGCAGCAGCAGCAGTAGAGATGCAGGGAACATGGTTTGTGCTGAAGCTGAACTGCTGTGAACGCTTCACTGTGCAGATGAACAAATGAACTCTCACTGTGCAGCTGCTTAAATTCTTCATTAGGAATTAAATATGTGACCAGAGCGCAGTCTTGTCATTTAATACTTTTGGTGGGTGGGTTTTCTCACCAAACATTGTCAGAGTCTGTGAAGTTTATTGGTATTCATCAAGTGCAAACTTTATGAATGTCCGATGAACATGCCGTTATCATCAAAACTGCTGAAGTTGCACAATGCAGGCTACACAGTACACAATAAAAACAGACAATTTTTTTCTGGGGTTTAAAAGAGGTATGTAATGTGCTTCATAGAGAACTGTGTCCTGGAGCCAGTGTGTCGTTGACATGTTTTTGTACGGCGTGTCCGCTCCCTCGTGTCACTGTGCTACTCCAGCACAATAGTAAACAGCCGAGTCCTGTGCTGTCAGACCAGACAGTTTCAGATATGACATGCTGTTGGGATTGTCTCTGGTGATTTCTATCCGTCCTTCCACACTTTTGGCATATACTGTTTTACTGGCATCATACCAGATAACCCCCATCCAGTCCAGTGGCCTCCCAGCTGGTTGTCGTATCCAGTGCATGCCATAGCTCCCAAAATTAAACCCTGAACCCTTACAGGAGAGGCTGAGAGTTTCCCCAGGCTTTTTAACTAGTGGGCTTGATGGAATAGACTCCAGACCTTCACACTTTACGCCTATTGCAAAGAGAAAGAGAGAGAGATAAAAACTGCAGCATTTCATGTGATCAGACTATCATCAGTAGTAATAACCATAATGCAGAAAGAGAGAAGCATTTTGGCCATGAACTCACTAGGAAGGCCCAGCAGGAGCATTAGAAAGGGGAGTTTATCTGCCATCCTGAAGGTAGTGAGGTGAACTCAGCTCCCATCAGCAGCACCTGCTCATAAGTAGGCATTCTGACCAGTTTGGATTTGCATGAAGGTCCCATGAGGGAAGCAGATCACATATATGAATATATAAGTGCATACATGCTGTGTATTTACAGCAAAACACATAATGAGACATAATCATACTTCATTCAGGCAGAAATATTCATTTTACTATTTTACCACAGCTCAAAAGTAAAAGCCCCCCCCCCCCCCCCCCCCCCCGCACCTCATTGTTTGTTTGAAAATCAATAAAAATCTTTCATCACAAAAAAAGTAACAGTCATCCAGTCAAGAGAAGCCCCCAGGGTTTGTCAAGAGGGAATTAACAGATTCTACCTTGTCAATGACCAAACTGACTCATTCTTCTTAAACCTGATTTAAAGGGTTATTGACATGGTCCCAACCTGTCATGCCATTAAGGTTATAATAAGGTCTTATACAGTAGAATATGTTGGGTTAGAAAATGTCTATCAGCACAGCCTTGTATAACGCGACAAACTGTTTTTGATATTGTCCTTTCCCCATTTAGCGGAGAATGTTGGTAGCAAATTTCTTTCAGTTTAACATATGCATCTTATTAATTGAATTAAAATTGTTTCACAATTGAGTGTGAAAATACTGTGTGTAGTTTGTTTGAAGGGACAGCATGTGACATCATGACTCCTTTCCTTTGTTAAATATGGCATGAATACATTACTGGCATTAGACATCATCTGTGTGACCCTCAGATATACTCCAGTTTGTACATGTAAATGACTTTGATTTTCCAAGAGTCTGCAAAAAGGTGATTGAATTAATATATGTGCATGTAGGGGTGGCAAACCTCAACCTCCAGTTAACAGTTATCCTCTAAAAGAATTTATGCAGTTTAAATCATGTTATTAAGATGAATATAGATTTAATTTTTTTATTGTTGTTCACTGCCTACATATCATGAGATTAACCTGAGAGGTGCCATAAAACTAAGTTTGTCTGGCACTGATGGATGCGTTTTCATGGACTCAGTGGAAAACTGCTCACAGATACAGAACTGCATAAAAGTAACCTCCAAAGAGCTCATTCCTCTTCTCTCCCCCATCTCTCGACAGGAGATCTGATCTGCACCCAATGGTTTCTCGTTCTGTATGAGATGCAGACCAGGTGCAGACTGCTGGGCTGCTGGGGAGGGAGGAGACTGTGAGGGGAGGGAGGACAACATGCAGCCCCTCCCCTGGGGAGTGGCCAAAACTGCAGCCAGCAAAACAGCGCCCTGTCAAACTGTTTCTTCTTTTAACTCTTCTCTAAATATATTCTCATTTGTAATGTTCTTCATTTGCGTTACACTGGCTAATTCTCATTCTTTGGGATGTTGTTTGGCGTATTACTTTAATTACTTACATGAACACATCTATGTATGTTAAACTATATAATTGCAATGGCATAAAATTCATAATGTAAAAGATGTTCTTTTAAACAAATGTTGTGTGAATGTTTGGATTGTGACATGTTTATCATCTCAGTTGATTATTTCATATGTGGTAATCATCATTTCAGTGCTCTAATTTTTTTAACTGAAATAAAGTTTTCCAGCATCAGACCAGCTGCTGTGTAAAAACAGGAACTTCTTGTCACATGTGAGCAGGGATAAGGGGAGGCAGCAGTGTGAGGGACAGCCCATTTTCTACTTCCTGGCAAATGTCTGTGAAACCCTGGAGGGCAGAGGATGACTGAGAGGCCCTGGTGCTGAGCTGCTGCTTAGCTGCAATCACTAATAACTGGGAATGCAATACTTGCACTCTAACATATGCACAGTCTTACTCAAATGTTTGTTTAATATGTCTGTGTGTGGAGGGGAGATTTTGACTCATTAAAGAAAACAGCAGAAAAATGCGTAACTCATCAGCCCTGACACTGAAGGGAAAAGATCTCATAACCATGGTTGTCAAAGATTCCATTGGTGCTTAGGTACAATGCTGTTGAAATGCATATCAGCTTCAGATTGTCTGGGCCACTGAGCTTTCATTATCAGAGTGACTGTTGCAGCACAGTACTCTACTTTCAGCCAGAGTGGAGGCTGGTGGAGGATGGAGGCTGGTGGAGGATGGAGGCTGGTGGAGGATATTGAATGTGACAAAGCTGCAGCACAAACTGGAGCATGAATACAGAGAGTGCAGCACAGTCATGGTTCAGTGACCCTCAGTGTGAGATGTGCTTCAACAGTTTTTGTACGGCGCTGCAGTCTCTTCTATCACTGTGAGAGTCTGGCACAGTAATACACTGCAGTGTCTTCAGCTTTCAGGTTGTCCGTCTGTAAATACACCTGGTTTCTGCTGTTGTCTCTGGAGATGGTGAATCTTCCCTTAACAAACTCGGCATACCGTGTGCTGCTACCACCACTACTAACCCTGGCCAGCCACTCCAGCCCCTTCCCAGGAGCCTGTCTGATCCAGGCCATGGAGTAGCTGCTGAATGAGAACCCAGAGGCTGTACAGGTCAGTTGATGGGATTCTCCAGGCTTCCTAACTGCTGGTTCAGACTCAGTCAGTGTCTGACTCTGAACACCTGTGAAAAGAAAGACAATAAATGTGAACTACTAATTTCTAAAAGTCCATACAGTTAAAATAAAATGATAAAAGTGTTCACCTGGTAAACATATTGCCAATAGCAGTAGTCCAGTTATTAAAGTCATTCTTGGATGTATTAAATGTGATTTCAGATGACTCCCCAGTGAAGGCTCGCTGCAACAGCAGTCTCTCCTCCCTCAGTGCTGAGAGATAAATGCAGAAGGAAGAGCTCAGAGTTTGCATCAGCTCCTCCTTATTGGGAGGGCAGGTTACAGAGGGCTTAAATAGAGGATTCAGGGGGAGGGACGAGTTCATATGAAATTACAGACAGCAATCCCACCATCCATCCTCACTAATATGGAGCCAGAGACCGATAATATGAAAACGTGTCTCCTGGAAATTGTGTCTCATGGCCATAACTGGTGTTTTAATGAGGAGGTATACTATGATTGACATACAAATTTTAATGAGAGCGGGATCTTAGATGATGATGATCATCATCATGATGATGATAATGACAATTTGAAGGGATAGATTAACTTTTGACATATGATAAAGAATTTAAGTACACACATTACTATGCCAACACCTGAGGAACATCTCTGAAGTTATCTAGGAGAAAACGTTTCATGATATTTTACAACATGGAGAAATGTGTCTTGTTGTCATGTAAACTGTGATCAGCTATAATATATGCTTTCTCTGGTAAATGGTTTTTTTATTGCAGAAATGTAGCTAGAAGAGGCAGACACTGCTCAGAGATCCAGACCTGCATAAAAGTAACCTCCAGAGAGCTCATTCCTCTTCTCTCCCCCATCTTTAGGCAGGAGATCTGATCTGCACCCAATGGTTTCTCGCTCTGTATGAGATGCAGACCAGGTGCAGACTGCGGGGCTGCTGGGGAGGGAGGAGACTGTGAGGGGAGGGAGGACAACATGCAGCCCCTCCCCTGGGGAGTGGCCCAAACTGCAGCCAGCAAAACAGCACCCTGTCAAACTGTTTCTTCTCAGTTCTTCTTAATTGCTGGTTCAGACTCAGTCAGAACAACATCTGACTGCACACCTGGGAAAGAAAGGAACATCAAAAATGCAATTTAAAGATGCCTCATTTCAGTTATTGCAAATAGCACAGATTCCGATAAATCAGAGGAGCACAGAAGATGACAGAGACAGAGACCTGAGAGAGTCAGTGCTGTGAGGGTGAGCAGAGCTGCTGGGAGCTTCATGACTGCAGGAGAGAAGGAGCAGCACTGAGTCAAAGTGCACACTGAGTCCCACTGACTGCTGCTGCAGCTCTCACACTGACACTGGCTCCATTAAAAGCTGGGGGAGGTTTGCATTGGCCCCTCCTCTGGGGGGGGACACAGTCAGGGTCACTGGAGGTCAGAGTCAGTAATAATACATCACACAGACACACAGTGGAAGCTGGTAACCCCTCCTCCTTAATTGAACTGTATTCTGACACAGTTTGCATCTTTACAGATGAATGACTGAGAGGCCCTGGTGCTGAGCTGCTGCTTAGCTGCAATCACTAATAACTGGGAATGCATTCAAATGGACAATAAATCTCTGGTATGAGCTGAACATACAATACTTGCAATCTAAAATACACACAAGCTCACTCACCTATTTTTTTCCATTTTTCTCCCCAATTTGGGATGTCCAATTCCCTGAATTTTTGGAATGCCCAATTTGTCAGTGATCTTCGCTCCCATTGCACAACCCCCACTGTCAATCTGGGAGAGCATGAACAAGCACGTGCCCTCCTCCGAGACACGTGATGTCAGCCGCTGCTTCTTTTCGCACTGTGGCCCACAAGCTAAGCTAGCACAGAGATGAGTCGGAGGAAGACATTTCATATGCAGCTTTGGCACGTGGACCACAGGCGCCCGATCGACCAGCAGGGGTCGCTGTTGCTAATGGGACCGAAGCCCCTGCCGACGTACCCACCCCTATCCCCGGTGGAATGAAGCCAATGTGTTTCGTCTGTGAGCTCCCGGTCACTGTCGGCTAGTGACACGGCCGGGATCGAACCCGGGAACGAGTGTGCCTCACTCACCTATTTGTTCAATATCTGTGTGTGGAGGGGAGATTTTCCCTTTTTGAAACAAACAGCAGGAAAATGTGTAACTGATCATGCCTGATTCTGAATGGTAAACTACTTATAACCATGAGCACCATTACTATTTAGATACCTAGCTGCTGACATGCATCTCATGCTCACTTTGTGTGGCATACTGAGCTGTCATTACCTGTGTGACGGGTGCTCAAAAGACAGTAGGTGAGATAACTGCACAGAACTCTACATTCAGCCAGAGTGGAGGCTAGTGGAGGATGGAGGCTGGTGGAGGATGGAGGCTGGTGGAGGACATTGAATGTAACACAGCTATAACACAAACAGGAATAGGTTCAGGGTTAAAGATCTTGCAAAACCTAAAACTGGTTTAGGTAGTCAGCTGTGACAACCAGCAACAAGCATATTGGGTCAAGCACAAGGCTGTGAACATGATGAATTCTCCTTTAAAGCTTATACAGGATTTAATGAATGTTCAGCAGGATAAATGGTGTCTCTGGCCATGGTGACACAGGAGCATGTAGAGAGAGTGTGCAGCACAGTCATGTTTCAGTGACCCTCAGTGTGAGATGTGCTTCAACAGTTTTTGTACGGCGCTGCAGTCTCTTCTATCACTGTGTGTCTCTGGCACAGTAATACACTGCAGTGTCTTCAGCTCTCAGGCTGTTCATCTGTAAATACACCTGGCTTCTGCTGTCGTCTCTGGAGATGGTGAATCTTCCCTTAACAGACTGGGCATAATATGTGCTGCTACCACCAGTATTAATCCAGGCCACCCACTCCAGCCCCTTCCCAGGAGCCTGTCTGACCCAGGCCATGTGGTAGCTGCTCAATGTGAACCCAGAGGCTGTACAGGTCAGTTTATGGGATTCTCCAGGCTTCTTAATTGCTGGTTCAGACTCAGTCAGTGTCTGACTCTGAATACCTGTGAAAAGAAAGAAATTAAATTTGAACCACTGAATTCAAAAGTCCATTCAATTAAAATGAAACACTAACAATATTCACCTGTTAAGTATAGTGCCATTAGGAATAATCCAGTTATTACAGTCATTATTGGAAGTATTAGTTGCGATCTCTGATGAGTCTTCAGTGAAGGCAGTCAGCAGTCTCTCCTCCCTCGGTGCTGAGAGATAAATGCAGAAGGAAGAGCTCAGAGTTTGCATCAGCTCCTCCTTATTGGGAGGGAAGATTACACAGGGCTTAAAAAGAGGATTCAGGGGGAGGGAGGAGTTCATATGAAGTTACATCCCACCATCGATCATCACTGATGTGGAGCCAGAGACTGATAATATGAGCATGTAGAGATTGGGTCTTGTGTCCTCATCTTTTAATGAGCGGATATACCATGATTCACATATAAGGTTTAATGACAGTGGATTCATTGATGATGATGATGATGATGATGATGATGAAGACGACAAAGGTGTCTTGTACATATTACGAATGTCATAGAGAAAGTAAGGTACAGCCTGTTTGAAAGGCTAATGAATGCATTGTGTTATGCCTTTCCTGGTGTCGTTTGTTGGAGCTTGGCATCTACAGGTCCATGGTAGATCTGAATTCCAGGGTTTGTAAATATGGTGCCAGACATTGAGCTTGCCAACTATAATGCTTTTATCAAGGTCATGTTTTTATTCAACTTCAGCAGTTGGGAGTCTCTTCTTTGGTCTCCCCTGTCTTCATTATAACACTTATATACAGCACACACCAGCAGGGCAGCACAGTCTTGATAATGGAAATGTGTGTCGGTTCAAACACAAATGAGACCTACCATTAAATGTGTATGAATATGCTTTCACTCCAAAAGTGAGCAATCAAACATATTTCTGTGGGATTATCAGGGAGCCACACAGTTGATTGTTGATTGTAATTATCCGGCACACACCAGTCCTCTCAGAAGTTATGGTGGAATCATACTTTAGGGAATTTTCTTTCAGCTTTTCTGGAAATCTGGAAAGCGTGATAGGATTAATCCTGTCTCCGGCTGTGGAGCTTCAGCAGCATGTAGAGAGAGTGCAGCACAGTCATGGTTCAGAGACCCTCAGTGTGAGATGTGCTTCAACAGTTTTTTGTATGGCGCTGCAGTCTCTTCTATCACTGTGTGTGTCTGGCACAGTAATACACTGCAGTTTCTTCAGCTTTCAGGCTGTTCATCTGTAAATACAGCTGGTTTCTGCCGTTGTCTCTGGAGATGGTGAATCTTCCCTTAACAGACTGGGTATAATATTTGCCACTACTATCAGTATAAATTAAGGCCACCCACTCCAGCCCCTTCCCAGGAGCCTGTTTGACCCAGGCCATGTCGTAGCTGCTAAATGTGAACCCAGAGGCTGTTCAGGTCAGTTTATGAGATTCTCCAGGCTTCTTAACTGCTGGTTCAGACTCAGTCAGTGTCTGACTCTGAGCACCTGTAATAAGAAAGAAAACAAATTAAAACTACTTAATTCAAAAGTCCATTCAATTAAAATAAAGGCTAAATGTATTCACCTGTTAAACATAGTATGATTAGAAGGAGGTCTGTTATTAAAGTCATTTTTGATGCAGTAATTGTGATATCAGATAAAACCTCAGTGAAGGCTCTCTGCAACACCAGTTCTTCCTCCCTCAGTACTGACAAATAAATGCAGAAGGAAGAGCTCAGAGTTTGCATAAGCTCCTCCTTACTGGCATTTTACATAGGGTTTAAATAGAGGATTCAGGGGGAGGAGGAGTTCATATGAAATTGCAGCCAGCAATCCCACCATCCATCCTCAGTGCTGGAGACAGAGACTGGTGATATGAGCATGTAGAGATTGTATCTTATGTCCTTAACTGGTCTTTTAGCAAGCGTGTACAACATGGTTCACACACACTTATTAATGAGAGAGGATTCATTGATAGTGATAATGATGCTGCTGCTGATGATGATGATTACAATAAGTTGTATTACTTTTGTGAAATTCAGCTTTTCAAGACAACAGGGAGACACTCTGGCTGCTCCCCTGTACAAGTGCCATACAGTCCTGGAAGGCAGAGTACGCCAACACTGTTACTGAGCTGAAGCAGCATAAAATTGAAGTCAACATTCCCCAAATCCCGTGTAGTTGACATTAATATGCTGTTCCAAATTATAATGCAACATTCTACAGAGCAGATATTACTATAGCTGTCTAATAAATATTCAAACTTTGAACTCTTTTGAGGGGTGGGGAATAGGCATGATTTCTCAGCTCTGTAAAATATTTTGTGTTGAGTATCACCCACATTGACCTTGATTCAATCAATCAATCAATATCATTTGATATGCTGTATTTTTACAACCTTCTCCAGCCAAAACTCCAGCAGTCAATGAAGCTCTTAGTTGAATATATAATGTATATTATGTTGGCTTATATAGATCTACACATAAAATGTGAATTGTGAATTAATTCTGCTCATGTGCCTTAAAGTATGCAAGCTAATTAAATTTGTGTGAGGCTTGGTCTGTGCCAGGTTAAAGTTCTGCAACTGTCTGAGATAACAGGGACTGCTCTGATATGAATTCAGTACGTACTAAATAAGGAAAGGGAATAGGATGATGCATAAAACTGTAAAACTCAGGCAAAATTTCGCCATCTGTTGGCAGGAGACTCTGGCAGAATTGACTGCAGAGGGGTTTTTGTCAGGGCTGTAGGTTCACTTCCCCCACTGTGGGTATCGTGCACAGTAATACACAGCTGCGTCCTCAGTCTTCAAGCTGGTTAACTCTAAATACACCATGCTCTTGTCATTTTCTCTGGTCAGAGTCATCCGCCCTTTCACAGATTCTGCGTAGCCTGTGCTGAGTGCGTTATTGATGTAACCGAGCCATTCAAATCTTTTTGATGGAAATTGTCGGATCCAGTTAATGCTGTGATCAGTGAACGTGTATCCAGCAGCTTTGCAAGATATCTTTATGGCCTCTCCTGGCTTCTTAACCTCTGGTCCAGACTGGGTCAACACCACATCACAGTGTACACCTGTGAGATAAAACAATAAGATAAAATATTTTAACCTTTTTTTGCCTTATTATGCATCTCAAATTCTGTGTCCAGTATGCAACATACGTACACTTCAAAGAGCACATTGATATGACCAAAGCTGCAAAGCACCACATTGTCAGTTCTTTAGTATGGGGCCCCAGCATTTGCAGTTTGCTCTTTCCTCTCTCTACATTTATGAGATAACGATGTCACTTCTTTGCATACAGGGAGAGTCCTGATTGGGTAACCCTAGGGCATGTCTGAAAGAGGATAGTGTAACAGTGGGTACTGGGAAACTGGACAGTACTTAATGGGATATACTTCTGTGAATTTGTTTGCAACTGTCTGGAACAGTAATTTTGTGGTGTATGGAAGTCTGTCAGATGTAGATGGGCATCAAGATGCATGGAAGGTGATGGATCCCGATACATTTATGAATGACAATTGCAAAGAGAGGGTTCATCTTCAACTGAAATTGTGTCAGATGAAATGAAGAAATTATTAATGTGCTTCACCAAACCGGAACCATAAGCCATAATGTTCCAAAATAAGTCTAAGGGTTGAAACCTAATCCCCATGAGAAACAGATAGCAAACAAGACCAGTTAAGCAATGAGTGCAGAATATGGTGGGGTTCAAAACAATCTAAACCTTTGCATTTATGAATATGTTTCAAAGTACTATTTGTCATTTTATTGGAATTACTATAAAGGTTTCTATTTCTGTCTCTTATGAAAGTGTAGGTCTATGATCTATATGTATTAATAAAACATATTACAAAAATTAATCAAATATTCTTGAAAATAAATATTGCTATACATGTATAAAAATGGCCCTGATCTTCTAACTTTATTTTTTAATCTGATTCAGGGTACAGATAAAAAAATGTAGTGATTCATTGTCTGGGTTGTAATGATAGTAGAAAAATATACAACAGCAACATACACTTAAGGGCACAATGACATGCTTACTTTACTGATGTTATAGTGATGCTTTCAGGTAAGTCCTGCTATGGTAAGTGGTGCTGCAATGTAACTGAATTCATTTTGTATGATATGATCTCACCACTCAGCAGGTCAGAGGGGTGGGCCACTCAGGATTCTTTAAAAAGTTGTTTGCCAGTAATGTGCAATTTATTGGTAGAAAATTCCTTTGAAATCTGTCCTGCTGCTGTTGTTGTCATCGTTACACTGTCTAAAGATCTTGCAGTTTGTCATGCAGCTTATGTTAAGGAAAGCCTTGTTGTCAATTTAAAGAGCGTTTGCTTCACAATGCTTTTCCTTTATGGTTTAGTAGTACAACAATTATAGTATGAATGATTTGCATTTCTCTTGGAACTCTTTCCCTTATCTCTATCAAAATGGAGCTTGTTTTAGAGCATTTGTAATTGAAAAAGGTAAATTGATATCAAAATGAAAATCATGAGACATGGAATTATTATGGTTGCATGAGTAATTCATAAGCAACATCCTGCTGCTGGATATCACTCACTGCATTTATTTCCTGGGTTTTATATTTCACTGCTATGAGGGGGTAATGAGCTCAATATCTTATTGCATTTTGTGGAGTTTTTGTCTGGGTTTCCCCTCTCTGTCACACACAGTATCTGTCACACACAATAATACACAGCTATGTCCTCAGCCTTCAACTACTCTATCTGGCACTAGGGAGTCTCAAGAGAAACATCCTCAGACAATGAACACAAATATACAGATAGAGAGAGGGGAGTTGTGCTGTGCTGTATGTCTTTCCCTCATGTGAGGGCCCATTTAACTGGGCCTCTGGTCTTAAAGGAGCTGGAGCTGAAAGGATGTTTTCATGGCCTAACCCAGAGGGGAGGAGCTGAGAGGAGGTGTGTTTTTACCCCTCTGTCTCCTCCTCCCGCTGCTCTGACTCTGCTGGCAGACGTTGCTTTGTTTCTCCCTGATAAAGGATCAGCTCTGCCCCCTGCTGTACCTTTACAGAATTGTAATGATACAGTCCAAGCCTGCCTTGAGTCTGCCAGTCTGAATCTGTATATTTGTAAGAAATATATAAAGCATTTAGGAAAGTATGTGGAGTCCTGCTCTGAAATAAATCACTGAGGTATAATTGTGTGGCATAATGAGCTGTCATTACCTGTGTGACTGGTGCTCAGAAGTCAGTGGGTGAGATAACTGCACAGAACTCTACATTCAGCCAGAGTGGAGGCTAGTGGAGGTTGGAGGCTGGTGGAGGACAATGTAACACAGCTATAACACAAACAGGAATAGGTTCAGGGTTAAAGATCTTGCAAAACTTCAAACTGGGTTATATAGTCAGCTGTGAGAACCAGCAACAAGCATATTGGCTCAAGCACAAGGCTGTGAACATGATGAATTCTCCTTTAAAGCTTATACAGGATTTAATGAATGTGCAGTGGGAAGAATGGTGTCTCTGGCTGTGATGTCACAGGAGCATGTAGAGAGAGTGTGCAGCACCGTCATGGTTAAGTGACCCTCAGTGTGAGATGTGCTTCAACAGTTTTTGTACGGCGCTGCAGTCTCTTCTATCACTGTGGGTCTCTGGCACAGTAATACACTGCAGTGTCTTCAGCTTTCAGGCTGTTCATCTGTAAATACAGCTGGTTTCTGCTGTTGTCTCTGGAGATGGTGAATCTTCCCTTAACAGATTGGGCATACCATGTGCCGCTACCATCATAATAAATACCAGCCAGCCACTCCAGCCCCTTCCCAGGAGCCTGTCTGATCCAGTGCATGTTGTAGCTGCTGAATGTGAACCCAGAGGCTGTACAGGTCAGTTTATGGGATTCTCCAGGCTTCTTAACTGCTGGTTCAGACTCAGTCAGTGTCTGACTCTGAACACCTGTAAAAAGACAGAAAATAAATTTGAACCACTAAATTCAAAAGTCCATAAAATGATAAAATAAAATCATAAAAGTATTCACCTCTTAAACATATTGCCAATAGAAGTAGCCCAGTTATTGAAATCATTTTTGGATGCATTAACTCTGATCTCAGATAACACTCCAATGAAGGCTCTCTGCAATGGCAGTCTCTCCTCCCTCAGTGCTGAGAGATAAATGCAGAAGGAAGAGCTCAGAGTTTGCATCAGCTCCTCCTTATTGGGAGGGCAGATTACACAGGGCTTAAATAGAGGATTCAGGTGGAGGGAGGAGTTCATATGAAATTACAGTCAGCAATCCCACCATCCATCCTCACTGATGTGGAGCCAAAGATTGATAATATGTGAAAGTATCTCCTGTATATTGTGTCTTGTGTCCTTAGCTAGTCTTTTAATCATCAGGTATACCATGATTCACATATATTTTTTAATGAGAGTGGATTCTTAGATGATGATGATAATGATTATTATGGTTATAATAAGTAAGGCTATATTTTCAACTGATTTAAAATTGAATGAAATCATTGTTTTCTGTTCTTGCAGTTGTAAAATTATACACATACTATTATGGTGAAGTTTGTTTGTAAAACAGCTCTGTCAGTTTGTAATGGAGTTCATATTAAGCTCTCAAGCCATACTACCCATTTATTGAGTAGTTATGTCATATTGCTGCTCTTGCATTGTTTAGATTCACTCTATCCAGTTAAACTGGAGGAGGTTATGCTCTGTAGCTCCAATACAGAGAAAGCAATTGGCCTTACTGGGTCCCAAGAATGAAGGAGCAGGTAGAATTTTACGTTTAAGGAAATGGAATTCTGCAAAATGCACAAGGATAAATGTCTTTGGCTGTGGGTTTTAAATGAATGTTTAGCAGCATGAACACTGTCTCCTGCTGTGGTGACTCAGAAGCATGTAGAGAGAGTGTGCAGCCCAGTCATGGTTCAGTGACCCTCAGTGTGAGATGTGCTTCAACAGTTTTTGTACGGCGCTGCAGTCTCTTCTATCACTGTGTGTCTCTGGCACAGTAATACACTGCAGTGTCTTCAGCTCTCAGGCTGTTCATCTGTAAATACAGCTGGCTTCTGCTGTTGTCTCTGGAGATGGTGAACCTTCCCTTCACAGACTCGGCATACCATGTTTTGCTACTATCAGGTCTAATCAGGGCCAACCACTCCAGCCCCTTTCCAGGAGCTTGTCTGATCCAGTTCATGTAGTAGCTGCTGAATGTGAACCCAGAACCTGTACAGGTCAGTTTATGGGATTCTCCAGGCTTCTTAACTGCTGGTTCAGACTCAGTCAGTGTCTGACTCTGAACACCTGTGAAAAGAAAGAAAATGAATTAGAACCACTACATTCAAAAGACCATTCAATTAAAATGAAAGACTAACAATATTCACCTGATTAGGTATAGTGCCATTATAAATAGTCCAGTTAATTAAAGTCATTATTGGATGCAATAATTGCTAATTATTTTGATAATCTGGTAATTCTGCAGAGAAGGCAGTCAGCAGTCTCTCCTCCCTCAGTGCTGAGAGATAAATGCAGAAGGAAGAGCTCAGAGTTTGCATCAGCTCCTCCTTATTGGGAGGGCAGATTACACAGGGCTTAAATAGAGGATTCAGGGGGAGGGACGAGTTCATATGAAATTACAGACAG